>NC_041218.1:29281523-29284542 GCF_002837175.3 Physeter macrocephalus
AATAATTAGTGATGTTGAGCAGCTTTTCATGTGCTTCTTGGCCATCTGTATGTCTTCTTTGGAGAAATGTCTATTTAGGTCTTCTGCCCATTTTCTGACTGGGTTGCTTGTTTTTTAATATTGAGCTGCATGAGCTGTTTGTATATTTTGGAGATTAATCCTTTGTCCGTTGATTCATTTGCAAATATTTTCTCCCTAAACAATTAGTATCCTTTAAAGAGCTTTACATAATAGTACAAAGCTCCTTCATGTTTTACCCATGTAGTTATGTATTTTCTGGTGCTCTTCATTCCTTGTGTGGATCAAATTTCCTTCTGGCATCATTTTGTTTAGCCTGAAGGTCATTCTTTAACATGTCTTGGAGTGCAGGTGTGTGATGAATTCTTTCAACCTCTGTATATCTGAAAGTCTTTATTTTGCCTTTGTTCTTGAAAGATATGCTCTAAGTTTTTTCTTTCAGTGTAATGAAGATATTGCTCTGCTATCTTTTCTCTTGCATTGTTTCTGGTGACAAATTTGATGTAGTCCTTATCTTTGTTCCTCTTGCATAGTGTGCCATTTTTTCTTTGACTGCTTTTAAGTTTTTTTGTTTGTTTCTCACAGGTTTTGAGCCATTTAATTACAGTGTGACTTGAGGTAGTTTTTTTCATGCATATCATACCTCAGATTTACTGAGGTATGATATGCAATTATAATTTTCATCAAATTTGGAATGTTTTTAGGCATTATATCTTCAAAAATTATTCAGTCCCATCCTCCAACTCCTCTCCTTCTGTGACTCCAATTACATGTGTATTAGGCTGCTTAAACTGCCCCACAGCTCACTGTTGCTTTTCCACTTCTTTTTTTGATTCCCTTTGCTCTATGTATTTCATTTCTGATAGATTCTGTTGCCATGTTTTCAGTATATTAATTTTTCTTTTTGCCATTTATTCCATCTAGTGTTTTTATTTTAGTCTCTAGAATTTTTATTAAGGTCTTTAAATTTTTAAAATATCTTCCATGTCTCTACATACCTTTTTGAATACATGGAATACAGTTTAATTGTTTTAGTGTTCCTGTTTGATAATTCTAACGTATGTATTGGTTCTGGGTTGGTCCTTCTCAATTGAATTACTTCTTCTTATGAGTCATATTTTCTTGCTTCTTTGCATGTCTGATATTTTTGATTGGCATTGTGAATTTCACCAGGCATTGTAAATTTTACTTTGTTGGGTACAGTTTATGTCTATTTTTATAAATATTATTGAGCTTTGTTCTGTGATGTAGTTACATTTCTTAAGAAATTTATTATTTCAGGTGTTACTTTTAAGATTTGTTAGGTACCAGAGCAGTGCTCATTTTTAAGCTAATCATTTTCCATTACTGAGGTAAAAAAAACTTGTGTGTACTCGACTACTGTCCCTCAGTTTTTGAGGGTTATTCAGTTTGGGTGGTGGCAACAGGCATTATTCCCTGCCTTGTGTGAGCATTGGGCATTGTAACCCTTAATTATTTGGGGTGGTTCTTTCCCAAGCCTCATGTAGTTTCCTCAGTGTATGCATGGATCAGTACACAGGTGAATCCTTACAGGGGTGACTTACAGATCTTCAGGTATTATGATATTCTCTCTGTGTGCAATTTCTCCTTTTGCTACTCTTTCCTGAGAACTCCAGATGCTTTTGTCTCTTCGGAGGGTCAGTTCCATCTTCTCAGCTCAGGGAGTCTCCAATCTCCAGCTGGTTTCTTCCTTCCTGCACTATGCTCTGGAAACTCTCTCATGACAGTCATAGGGCTTGTCTCTTTGTTTCCCATCTCTTAGTGATCGCTGTCTTTTGTTGCCTGATGTCAGGGCCTTGCAAGTCATTGTCTCGTATATTTTCAGTTTTTTGTTGTTTCAGATAGCAGGATAGATCACGTCCCTGTTTCTCCATCTTGGGTGGAAGCAGAAGTCTATAACTTTTTAAAAAGGGAAAATATATTAACAATTTCAAACAACTAACTAGGGATCAATTTTGAAACATCAACTGTTTTTAAGTCAGGTATTGGCTGTATAATCATCTCTTTCATTCAGAATTAGAAAAAATAAGAAAACTAAGATAATTTTCACTGTATTGTGCAATAAGAATTGTTTATAATGAGACCTTAAGATACCTAAAATAAGCTGAAATTTTTTTTTATATAGATTAATTTATTTATTTACTTGTTTTTGGCCGCGTCGGGTCTTTGTTGCCATGCACAGACTTTTCTCTAGTTGTGGTGAGCGGGGGCTACTCTTTGTTGTGGTGCACGGGCTTCTTATTGCAGTGGCTTCTCTTGTTGCGGAGCAAGGGCTCTAGGTGCGTGGGCTTCAGTAGTTGTGGCACGTGGGCTTCAGTAGTTGTGGCTCACGGGCTCTAGAGCGCAGGCTCAGTAGTTGTGGTGCACAGGCTTAGTTGCTCTGTGGCATGTGGGATCTTCACGGACCAGGGCTCAAACCTGTGTCCTCTTCATTGGCAGGTGGATTCTCAACCACTGCGCCACCAGGGAAGCCCTGAAATATCTTTTGAGACATCAAAAACATGTTAGACTATTTTGGCAGAGTTTTACAGTTCCAAATTATCTTGCATTCTAGTAAATAGCTCTTATGTATATGGTAACTCTCACGTAAAGAGAATACTTGTATCATTTTTCAGCTATTTAGCATAAAGTCCAGGACTGATTGTCCTAAAGGTCTTAATCATTTTATACTGTTTTCTAACAAGTTTATTTTCTCTTCACTCTCTGCCTCTCCTGAGTGGTTTTTATTAGCACTGATGGTGAAAGTAAAGATCATAGTGTTGAGTTTTAGATTTCTAGTTTCTTGCCTTTTTTCTCTCTTAGACTTTTTTGCTAGAGTATATATATATATATATATTTTTTTGTGGTACGCGGGCCTCACACTGTTGTGGCCTCTCCCGTTGCGGAGCACAGGCTCCGGACACGCAGGCTCAGCGGCCATGGCTCACGGGCCCAGCCGCTCCGCGGCATGTGGGATCTTCCCGGACCGGGGCACGAACCC
>NC_041218.1:29284685-29307912 GCF_002837175.3 Physeter macrocephalus
GTGCCCTGCATCGGCAGGCGGACGCGCAACCACTGCGCCACCAGGGAAGCCCTAGAGTATATTTTTAATGTACTACTTCTTTCTAAATGTTTTTCTAAAATATTAATAAATTATATGCTACAATGTTAATATCAGTATGCAAAGAGATATTTTGTGTTTGGAAACGATAAGGTAGTTTATTAAATGGTATTCATTTTTACAAGATTTTATACATGCTTATATATATGTGTATATATATATATATATATATTTTGCACCTCTCTATAGGAAGAATCATTATGTTGCTAAGCAACAATGACGGAATAGCTATAGATACATAGAATCCCGGTGGACATTAGTTTTTGCCTGTATTTTAGCTTTTGAAGGCAAAATAAAGTGTTTCCTCTTTAATAAAAGCAGCTTGTAGCAACAACATAAGTAAGTCAAGGAGAGATGCAGAGAAGTTGGTGACATAAATATCTAAAACAACCAAATTCACCGTTCAAAATATAAGACAAATGTTTATGTGGCCTTCTACACAAGTCAGTGATGAGCAATCCATAGCCACCCTGTGCAAAGAGACAGCCATTGATTGAATTTTAAGGTGAATATTTAGGCTACTGTCTCCGTGTTGCTACTTTGCAAATATGCTCATCGATTAGCATTCATCACTAAACGCGATGACAACGTTCTCACTGATGATCTTTCATTCTTTTGGAAGTAAGTAATCTAAATTGTAAAAAACGCATATTGTCTCCTTGTGGAGTGCTATAAGGGTATATTCATTTTGGATAAATGAAAAGAAGTTAATCATCTTAACATTTTAATTTCTTTTGTAAATTAGTGTTTATGCAAAAATAGTTGCCTACTATTGACACTTGTGATTTTACTTAATACCGCAGATACCACCTAATCATCTCAAACCTAATTGTGTACTGTACAATTTCATTTTTAAGTTCTGCAATTTCTGCCCTTGTAAACAATGTTAAGTCTAACCCATTCAGATGTTTGAGGATATGTCACTGCTAGCCACATTTTCCTTAAATGCTTTTTATTTTTGAAACATTTTAAATGTTTTTTATACAATTTTAAACGTTACTTTCCATTTACACTTCTTGTAAAATATTGGCTATATTCCCGTGTAGTATATAATACATCCTTGAGCCTACCTGATACCCAGTAGTCACACTTTTTAAATTCTTATGTCAGTAGTCCACCAAAGAAGTAGAAAAACTGTGTAGGCAGTGATGGCTTTTGATTGTAAAATATTGGCTATATTCCCGTGTAGTATAATACATCCTTGAGCCTACCTGATACCCAATAGTCACACTTTTTAAATTCTTATGTCAGTAGTCCACCAAAGAAGTAGAAAAACTGTGTAGGCAGTGATGGCTTTTGTCATTCAATGCCATTTTTGTCATTCAATTATAACACCATATAGTAAGTTATATGTCAAGTCTAAACTTAATGAATTACAGGAGGACACTTGCAAGATTTAAGAACAGTGTAGGAACTGCTCTATGGCTTAATTTAACCCTCTAGGTTGATTTTATTTGATTCCAAAAGTACTCTCAGGGGGCACTATTCTGAGTACCATCAGCAACGCCAAAGAAACGCAAGCCATGATTTCTATCCTCAAGGAGTTTATAGTCTATTTGATGAGATGAGACATGTCTAACTTACCACCATTTTTGAAAATTCAGATTTCAGTACAAATTCTTGATCAGGACTCTAGAAAAAGTGTCAGATAAGATTTATGTCTTCTTTTCACCCTTACTACAAACAACACACACACACACACACACACACACACACTTCTTAGATTTTTTCTGCAAAACAAAAACATGCAAGCAAACATCAAACACTTTTGCAGCGGCTTCATTTAGACAGTGAATAGCATGAATAATAGATAAAGTCGAAGCTATTGTAATTTTTGTGTGTTTTGAGAGGAAAAACTTTGGACTATTGGGAATATCAATGAACCATGATGATAGCTGGCAAATATCAGAGGCTTCTGCAGACTGATATAGAGGCTATTATGCAGTGGGTAAGATGTTTAGGAGAGAAAGTCAGTTCAAATGTTGACCTGTGCATCTTCCATGACCTTTGAGATCCAGGGAGAGAAATATCTTGGACAAAGTACATAGAAAAACAACACCTAACTTCAATATTGTTAACTTTTAAGAAAAAACTTCTTTCTGTAGAAAAAAGAGAAATCTTTGACAAAATTGCTAAGGTAGGCTACAAGCTTAGAATATTTTTTTTTTTGGCCTTGCTATGCAGCATGTGGGATCTTAGTTCCCTGACCAGGGATCAAACCTGTGCCCCCTGCAGTGGAAGCGTGGAGTCTTAACCACTGGACTGCCAGGGAAGTCCCCAGAATATATTTTTGGGTCCAAACTCTGGAACATATTTAGGATGAGTAAGTGGTACTGCTTGACTTAAGGCACTACTAAAAGCTATGTTTTGTTTTTAGAGGTTGTTTGTTATCACATTAGGAGAAAAAACTCTTGAACTCTGGCTGAAGAGTACTGCAGAATTGAGAAGGCAATGCTTGTTGGGAATGCTTGGGGAGCTTGAGTCATGTAGTTCTATGTTTTAAACATTGATAAGCCTTTTATCACCATATGTGAGAACTTCTGGCAATTGGACCCTAAAGTTGGAATCATGGAGAAAGATGAGCAATTTCATGGCACATTGCTAACTATAGTTCAAAAGGAGGATGAAAATGACTGCAGATAACTATAGTCTGTAAATGATACTCCAGAAATTGGTGACTGTAACAGTGATTCTCAAACTGTGTTGCAGAGAACCTTAGGGCTCTGAGAAGGCATCTTAGGTGCTTCCTGGTTGTGATGGTTGGGGGTAGAAAGGGTTTCAGTCCCGCTGATTTTACTCTAATTAGGAGGTTATACCTTTATATGTTTTATATATGGGGATTCTGTGAAAGCTTTCATTTCAAAAGAAGTTTTGACCTTTCCTGGAATAAATCTGAGAATTGTTCTTTCAGAATTAGAGCATCAGAATAAGCACTTGAGTTAATTCCTAATTAATAGAATTATTATGAACCGTGAAGCTCTTTTGTATCACCCAGTAGTGGCTGACACAAAAGAAGACAAGAAATCATTAGAATGTAGATAAGTAACTGTATTTTGAATTGAAAAGTTAAAGGAAATTGCTCCATTATTCTGTGAATTTAAGATAATTCTTGAATACCAGGTACATAATTTTTGAATCTCAGGATTGAACTTTACCAGTGTGTGAGGTAGACAAGGATAAGATCACCCTTATTTCCTGCTGGCTTTTACCAGTTTAAATGTGTATGTCAAAATGTTTCTGGGTCACCAGTTGGTCACTTTCCAGCTGCTCATATAAAACGCTGTATGAACAGCCTGAAGATTCTTGGCCTGCTCAAAACACCTGGTTGTGTTTGGGAATATACTGATGACAAAAAGAGGAGACTAAATCCAGAGAAGACATCATATGCCTGATATAATCTCACCTGAAGTCTGTTTACATGGGATAGGTATAAAACATAGTGTTACTCAATCACAGGCCATAGCGTAGGGCCACACTCTGTAAAGTGCCAGTCCATGATGAAATAAAAAGCTTGCATGAGAATGCAAATCAACTCACTAGATCCTTCACTGAGAAAGTCTTAATGTGGAAAAAAAATGTCAGAGGAACTAGATAGTGTGCTTAGTGATGGCAACAGACTGAATGCTTATGTTCCCCCAAATTCATATGTTGAAATCCTAACTCTCAAGGTGATGGTATTAGGAGGTGGGGCCTTTGGGGTGATGTCATGAGGGAAGAGCCCTCATGAGTAGAATTGGTGCTCTTATAAAAGAGACCCAAGAAAACTCCTTTGCCTCTTTAGTCATGTGAGGTTACAGCAAGACAACTGTCTAGAAGTGGGCTCTCACCAGGCACTGAATCTCCCACATCTTGATCTTCTACTTCCAACCTCTAGAATTGTGAGAAATAAATTTCTATTGTTTATAAGCTACCCAGTCTATGGTATTTTGCTATAGCAGCTGTCAGGGAGGAAGAAATTTTCTTGTACCCTTCTAGGTTCTTCTGGCTGGCCTAAAAATTAAATTGACATGAAACAGCTTCACAGGAGAAAAATCAAACAAATGTTTAATAATACATATACATGGGAGAGACCCAGGAAAGCTGAATAACTCACCAAAATGTCTGAAACCTTCGCCTTAACATACCATCTTCAGCTATAGACAAAAGATGTTGAGGGTAGTAGTTTGGGATCTCAAAGGGGAGGAAGTCAATTGACCTAGAGAAGGAAAAGCAAATGTTTGGTAAACAGATGTTTGCTAGGCTATGCAGAGACAATGGGACACAGAGGAACTTTTGCTAGGCTTCTTCCTGTCCACATAGCACAGCTCCTGTCCTGGAACAGGCCCTCTATCTGCACTCTTCAGGCAATTAGGAGGAAGATCCACGTTGATTCGTGAGTCTTTGGAGCTTTGATTGTTTTCAGCACAAAATAATTTGCATGCCAAAGAGACATTTTGGGGTGGGAAAAGTTTGCTCCCCTTCATCCCCAAGTGGACTAAGACAGTGACATCGATGATGTACATTCTGACACAAGCTCCTTATTGCATTACATACTGGTAACAAAAGAGTTCACATTCAGGAAGCTGGTCTACAGACTGCATTTTGAATAGTACTTATGTAAAAAATCCTTTAGAAATTATCTCTGACACGAGTTATCCACAGATCTGGATATTAAGACTTCAACAATGACCTTATCAGCAATATTGAAGAAGGAAGGGTTTCTTCTCCATAAATGCTATGAAGGTAGAAGCTCTAGGAAAAAAATCAGGTTACAATGGTAGAGGTGATATATAATTGAATGAACATGCCTGGTATGCGTCAGAGCCCACTTAGTTGTCAAGCACCTGCTGGCATAGGAGAGAGTGTGACAAAATGAAGCGGTTAAAGTGCTGGACGTCACACACTGTATTTATGTTAAAGTTTTAGAGATTCAGAATTTAATTAGGGGACTAGGTAAAGATCAAACCTGTGCCCCCTGCAGTGGAAGCGTGGAGTCTTAACCACTGGACTGCCAGGGAAGTCCCCAGAATATATTTTTGGGTCCAAACTCTGGAACATATTTAGGATGAGTAAGTGGTACTGCTTGACTTAAGGCACTACTAAAAGCTATGTTTTGTTTTTAGAGGTTGTTTGTTATCACATTAGGAGAAAAAACTCTTGAACTCTGGCTGAAGAGTACTGCAGAATTGAGAAGGCAATGCTTGTTGGGAATGCTTGGGGAGCTTGAGTCATGTAGTTCTATGTTTTAAACATTGATAAGCCTTTTATCACCATATGTGAGAACTTCTGGCAATTGGACCCTAAAGTTGGAATCATGGAGAAAGATGAGCAATTTCATGGCACATTGCTAACTATAGTTCAAAAGGAGGATGAAAATGACTGCAGATAACTATAGTCTGTAAATGATACTCCAGAAATTGGTGACTGTAACAGTGATTCTCAAACTGTGTTGCAGAGAACCTTAGGGCTCTGAGAAGGCATCTTAGGTGCTTCCTGGTTGTGATGGTTGGGGGTAGAAAGGGTTTCAGTCCCGCTGATTTTACTCTAATTAGGAGGTTATACCTTTATATGTTTTATATATGGGGATTCTGTGAAAGCTTTCATTTCAAAAGAAGTTTTGACCTTTCCTGGAATAAATCTGAGAATTGTTCTTTCAGAATTAGAGCATCAGAATAAGCACTTGAGTTAATTCCTAATTAATAGAATTATTATGAACCGTGAAGCTCTTTTGTATCACCCAGTAGTGGCTGACACAAAAGAAGACAAGAAATCATTAGAATGTAGATAAGTAACTGTATTTTGAATTGAAAAGTTAAAGGAAATTGCTCCATTATTCTGTGAATTTAAGATAATTCTTGAATACCAGGTACATAATTTTTGAATCTCAGGATTGAACTTTACCAGTGTGTGAGGTAGACAAGGATAAGATCACCCTTATTTCCTGCTGGCTTTTACCAGTTTAAATGTGTATGTCAAAATGTTTCTGGGTCACCAGTTGGTCACTTTCCAGCTGCTCATATAAAACGCTGTATGAACAGCCTGAAGATTCTTGGCCTGCTCAAAACACCTGGTTGTGTTTGGGAATATACTGATGACAAAAAGAGGAGACTAAATCCAGAGAAGACATCATATGCCTGATATAATCTCACCTGAAGTCTGTTTACATGGGATAGGTATAAAACATAGTGTTACTCAATCACAGGCCATAGCGTAGGGCCACACTCTGTAAAGTGCCAGTCCATGATGAAATAAAAAGCTTGCATGAGAATGCAAATCAACTCACTAGATCCTTCACTGAGAAAGTCTTAATGTGGAAAAAAAATGTCAGAGGAACTAGATAGTGTGCTTAGTGATGGCAACAGACTGAATGCTTATGTTCCCCCAAATTCATATGTTGAAATCCTAACTCTCAAGGTGATGGTATTAGGAGGTGGGGCCTTTGGGGTGATGTCATGAGGGAAGAGCCCTCATGAGTAGAATTGGTGCTCTTATAAAAGAGACCCAAGAAAACTCCTTTGCCTCTTTAGTCATGTGAGGTTACAGCAAGACAACTGTCTAGAAGTGGGCTCTCACCAGGCACTGAATCTCCCACATCTTGATCTTCTACTTCCAACCTCTAGAATTGTGAGAAATAAATTTCTATTGTTTATAAGCTACCCAGTCTATGGTATTTTGCTATAGCAGCTGTCAGGGAGGAAGAAATTTTCTTGTACCCTTCTAGGTTCTTCTGGCTGGCCTAAAAATTAAATTGACATGAAACAGCTTCACAGGAGAAAAATCAAACAAATGTTTAATAATACATATACATGGGAGAGACCCAGGAAAGCTGAATAACTCACCAAAATGTCTGAAACCTTCGCCTTAACATACCATCTTCAGCTATAGACAAAAGATGTTGAGGGTAGTAGTTTGGGATCTCAAAGGGGAGGAAGTCAATTGACCTAGAGAAGGAAAAGCAAATGTTTGGTAAACAGATGTTTGCTAGGCTATGCAGAGACAATGGGACACAGAGGAACTTTTGCTAGGCTTCTTCCTGTCCACATAGCACAGCTCCTGTCCTGGAACAGGCCCTCTATCTGCACTCTTCAGGCAATTAGGAGGAAGATCCACGTTGATTCGTGAGTCTTTGGAGCTTTGATTGTTTTCAGCACAAAATAATTTGCATGCCAAAGAGACATTTTGGGGTGGGAAAAGTTTGCTCCCCTTCATCCCCAAGTGGACTAAGACAGTGACATCGATGATGTACATTCTGACACAAGCTCCTTATTGCATTACATACTGGTAACAAAAGAGTTCACATTCAGGAAGCTGGTCTACAGACTGCATTTTGAATAGTACTTATGTAAAAAATCCTTTAGAAATTATCTCTGACACGAGTTATCCACAGATCTGGATATTAAGACTTCAACAATGACCTTATCAGCAATATTGAAGAAGGAAGGGTTTCTTCTCCATAAATGCTATGAAGGTAGAAGCTCTAGGAAAAAGATCAGGTTACAATGGTAGAGGTGATATATAATTGAATGAACATGCCTGGTATGCGTCAGAGCCCACTTAGTTGTCAAGCACCTGCTGGCATAGGAGAGAGTGTGACAAAATGAAGCGGTTAAAGTGCTGGACATCACGCACTGTATTTATGTTAAAGTTTTAGAGATTCAGAATTTAATTAGGGGACTAGGTAAAGGGGGACTGCATGGCATGACAGTTATTTGTGGGAGTGTGGTGCTATACTGCTTGGGTTAGAAAACTAGTGACCACATTTCCCAGCTGTGAAAATTCAGATTAATATAACCTCACTAAGCTTCAGTTTTATTAACTATAAAACAGGAGCAATGATAATCATACCTACCTGATAGAGTAAGGATGAAATAAAATATTCATGTAGAGCACTCAGCATATAACACACTAAATACATGTTCGCTATTGTAATTTTTTGTACCAAACTAAAGTATATTCTATAGTACTTGACCAGACACTAAAATAAATCATAGATATTCTTAAGTATTATTAAATTAATAGGAAGAAAATGTATGCTGTGGGGGAAAGGATCACACCAAACTTCAAAGTTTATATCATGGAAGGATATACATTTATTAAAGGTGATAAAATTCTGTAGGTTTGGTAAGCTGAAGATGGCAGAGAAGCAAACCAATGTGTTTCAGACTCAGTGAATCCTGAAGATTTCCGGAAACAATTATAGGTTCTTCCTTTGAAATTTTCTGCTTGACCATGCAGGAGTCACCTGTAAGAATCACTTACAGGTCACTCATCTAAATCCACTCCTGGATGCTTTCCTAAAGGTTGCAATTTCAGGAAAATAGTCTATTTATTCATAATAGCAATTTCTTCTGTATTGGAAGAGACTCTTACTTTAGATGCTAGTAAAACAAGACTCACGGAAAGAGACAAAGAGTATATAGTGTCATGCAAGTCAAGAGGTTATACCACAGAAAAAGTATCCTTAAACATAAATCCCATGACATCAGAGCCATGCTTGGTATCTCTTGGAGGACTCTTATTCAAGGGCCTAGCATGAGATGAATAGTTGCTGAACCACTAAAAAGGAAAACACCAACAATATTAACTAACTTTTGCTTGTTTCCTTTGGGAGGAGTCTAATTGGAACCAGCCTTAGGCAGGTACAACAGGTGCGCCAAGGTCCTGACTGCCACCCCTACACCCACAAAGAGAAGAATGGTGCCCTCTTCCCATCATTCAGGTACTCCCAAGACTAAGTCTGGTGAAGAAGGACTAGTGCTCAAAGAGATCAGCTCTTGGAGAAAGTACTTGAAAACCAGGGTGTCAGCAACATCAGCATGACACAGAAGCCTCACCTGGATCCAAGCCCTAGCCATGTCCTAATGCTGGGAGAGGGGCAGACTGCTATAGAAAGGAGAGGGTGTCATCACATATCACCATGTCTATCTCACTACCTTTTTATTTTGACTTATCATGTGACCACCATTCCTTCACTTGTGTATTTTACACTGCTCACTCTAATAACTTTTCACTGTGGTCTTAACTAGTGCTGTTAAAAAGGCATCACTTTGAGAGAGTGTGCTCTCGGGAAGACTCGCTCTCTCATTTTATTCCAGACTCTGCCTACATGTCACATCTTCGAGGACTTCCCCGGCCACCCTCTATAAATATGACACCACCCACCTCCTTACTCGCTCTAAATCCTCTTCCAACTTTCTATTTCTTCTTAAAATTTTGTCAGTACCCTGTGTTATTTCTGGTCTATCTACACAACTCAAGTCAGCTCCTAGAAAGTACCAGTTCTCCAAAACAAAGACTTATGACTTCACGATCCAGTGCTTTTAAATCTTTTGTGAACTATGTTTCTTCTTCGAATGTGTTTCTTCTATGAACTGTGCTTCTTCCTCAGATATATCTCTATAATTATTCCTCTTACTACCTCCTTGTAGCAGATGTCTTGCTATAAATGGGGTCAGGGGAGGCTTGGAAGGGAGACTGCGTGAGTTTCTATGTCAAGCTCCGTAGCTGCTCCTAGAGTTTAAGGGTTGAAGGTTTCTACCACCATTTATAAAGAGCTGCTATATCCAGTTACGTAATATTTAGAGACACGTGTCTTCTAAATCGGTTCTAGAGCTATTGACAGAGAAAAGGATGTACAAGTCTTGAGCTGAGAGCTGGTTGCTTTCTTCACCTAAAATTGTCCAAATGGCATTTCCTGATGAGTCATGGAGAGTCTATGGACTCCCATGTCATTACCAAGGTTACTGAAGCTCTCTGCTCTCCGAGCACATTTTTAACAGGGCTGGTTCTATAAAGAAACAGAAGAGGCAGCTATTTTGTTTAATGTGAGGGCCCTCGAAAGGCTAGCCTGAATACAAATTTTATTCATATTTACTTGATTTAAAATTCCTACCATAGTCACCTTCTATGGTGACTCCTAAATAAATAAAGATTTTTTTTTTTCTCTAAACACTAGAATTACAAATTACCTACCTGACACATTACAGGGGTTAGTCACCCGATCAATATTTCATCACATGTTTCTTTAATCAGGAGAGCTCAGGTATCTGACATGCGAATGAAGAGTGGCAGTTGATTATGAGAATTAAATAAGATATTGTATGTAGAACACTCAGCACTTAGAAGATGCTGAAAAAATAGCAGCTTTCATTACAGAGAAAAAAACATTGAATAAATGATTTTATTATAAACCTAATAATAACCTCTTTATGATATTGTTCCTCAAATTCTATGTAATTGTTATGAGAACCAGAAACATTGCTGCCACGTGTGCTCTTGCAGACCCAAGATCTTTAAAAAGAAGCCCAGGTAGTTTTCTCTTTATCATTTCTAATTCTGAACTATTCACACCAAAATGTAAATGATTAATATCAAATCAGTCTTCAATATGGAGAAGAGAACACCAAAATGCCAGGTAACTTATAGGAGGCAGGTGTGCAGCAATAAAAGCAATGCTGATTTCTTCTTGCGTCGGTCTGACAGACTTTATTTCCCTTTCCTTTTGACTTAGCCTCATGTTCTTCAGTCACTGAGGGCCTTGTCCACTGACTCAGTAAACTCTAGATTTCCTGAATGCTAACATTTCCTCAGATGCTTGCCAAATGAAGACTCCAATTTACTTCTAATGTCAGGAGACACTTCAATTTCCTCATCACTATGACCATTTCTCCCCGTGCTACTTATTTTCTCAAGTGAAGACACAGTAGAATAAGGAAGGCAAATGCTTGAACAATCTCTCCGATGATTTGTGAGATATCAATAGGGGATTTGATTTTCCATTTGGCTTTTGCAGACTTGGGGCAACAACATTTATCCATAGGTTCTAACCTTTCTGGAACTATGACGTTGATGTCCAATGGGCTCCCCTTATGTAGACTTTGTGACCAAAAGTGTTAACAAACATATGCCATTCATAACACTCTGATTAGAGAAGGAAGAACAGTCTCATTTCCTATGACAGACAAGATCCAATTTCCTCTGGAAAATCACCAAAGCAGACCTCCTTCATCAAACCTACCGGTTCGGAACTTCCCTGGTGGCACAGTAATTAAGAATCTGCCTGCCAGTGCAGGGGACACGGGTTCGATCCCTGGTCCGGGAAGATCGCACATGCCATGGAGCAACTAAGCCCATGCGCCACAACTACTGAGCCTGTGCTCTAGGGCCTGCGAGCCACAACTACTGAGCCCGCGTGCCACAACCACTGAAGCTCACGCACCTAGAGCCCGTGCTCCGCAACAGAGAAGCCACTGCAAATAGAAACCCACGCACCAAAACAAAGAGTAACCCCCACTCGCTGCAACTAGAGAAAGCCCGCGCGCAGCAACAAAGACCCAATGCAACCAAAAATAAATAAATTAAAATAAAATAAAATAAAAATTTTTAAAAATTGGAAAACCCCATTAAAACAAAACAAAACAAAACAAAACAAAAAACCAAGAAAAACCTACTGGTGCCACATGCTCTTTAGAGTTCCAGCCAGGAGTTAGGAGGCTAGGTTCTTTTCATCTCAAGCTCTTGCCCCTGGGCAATCACTCAACCTCTGAGACTTGGTTTCCTCAGCTGTAAAATGAATATGATATTTACATTAGCTACTTTACCAATTGTTATGAAAATCAACTAAGATAATATATGACCTTTTATGGAACAAGGTGTGTCAGATAATCTACTGAGCACTGAGAGTACAACAATGAATATAGTCCCCTCCCTCAGCTGGGAGTCAGACAAATAAATAATGGCTGCTCATCATAATAAGTACTACATGAAGATACAACAGAAACCCATTTACCCATTAGGTTCGACCTGATAGAGGATTGGTTATCAAAAAAGTGAATTTAAGTAGAATATCATATGAGTGATACACATATAACTTTAATGTACCCATATAAATATACATTTATTGGTAAATCTTTTAATATTCCACATAATTCCTTTGAGTAGGGGTCTACTGATTGAAGTTGTGACTTCACTTTCTTCCATAAACCATACTTACATGACAGTCTGTATAACACCCAGTAATTACAATTTTCTTAAAGCAGAATGAGAGCTTAAAGTCGCTTGGGGACTTCCCTAATGGTGCAGTGGTTAAGAATCCGCCTGCCAATGCAGGGGACATGGGTTCAAGCCCTGGTTCGGGAAGACGCCACGGAGCAACTAAGCCCGTGCGCCACAACTACTGAGCCTGTGTTCTAGAGCCTGTGAGCCAGAACTACTGAAGCCCACGCACCGCCCATGAGCCTGTGTTCTAGAGCCTGTGAGCCAGAACTACTGAAGCCCGCGCACCTAGAGCCCATGCTCCAAAACAAGAGAAGCCACCGCAATGAGAAGCCTGCACACCGCAAGGAAGAGTGGCCCCCGCTTGCAGCAACTAGAGAAAGCCCATGCGCGGCAGCAAAGACTCAACCCAGCCCAAAATAAATGAATAAATTAAATAAATTTAAAAAAAAGTCACTTGGAAAACAAACTTATAAGACATTTATAGAATCTGTTATATTTTTTACGATTTTTTTCCCCTTAATCTTTTATTATTGTCTAACGCATATCTCACTCAATAGAAATTTTTCTTAGAGGCGTGCCCACAAGGTAACTTGGTTTTCATTTCATTCATATTGTGTTGGCTTACATATTAAATAAATAATGAAAGTATTAAATACAAATGACATAGAGGGTGGAACAAATCAACTGCTCCTGGGTAAGCATAGAGCTCAGTGGCAGGGGAGACGGGCATAGCGCACTGGAGAGACATTACCTGTCAGGAGCTTTGAGCAGGCATGGACAACGGCCCATGTGCTTTCATGTGGAGTGGGAAGGGTGATGGTGAATTCAGCACGCTGCTGCGTTTGTTCAGGGAAGATTGGCTAAAAGACCTTTACCCTATGTACAAAGTGCTCGGAGAGCAGAGTGGAGCTACTGAATATTTCTGTTTGATTTGGTCTGAGATAGACACCACAGAGAACATGTCATTTGCCTCCGGATCTTAAACGAGTTCAACAGGTTAAAGAAAAAACTCAGTTGAGGAGTTGGCAAAAGGCAAGAGGGCTTTCACAGTGAGGAAACAGTATATGGAAACCAGAGAGGAGGGAAGAACCATGGAAATACATTTCAGCCACACTTTCCTAATGCCCACTTGGGAAATGCGGCCAAAGAATAGGGTGCCTGAAATGAAGTGAACAGATAGTATGATTTTAATTGCTATGTTCAATTTCTCAATGAGTCTACACTATTCACCCTGAAACATCTAAGCTCTGAACATTGAGCTCATTTTCACGTCACCTTGCTCAAATTTCTGAATAGGTTCATCCACTAAACCTCCTTACATTGATGAGAAAGGAGGGAGGTCAAGAACATCAATATGGGCACCTTCCTAGCCTGTAGGACCCAGGGAGACTTCATCACTAGTAGACTGAGAAAAATCAATGGGGTGTTTGTACCCAGGGAAAGTGCAAGCTTCCACCAGTCACCCTGCTGAGAAATTATGATCACAATAAAGGTGTTGCCTAACACCTTGTAAAGTTAGAAGGTTGACCTTTACCCACCAAGCCTTCCTTTAGGGATCACTCATTACCTAACTCAAATCTTTCTCCTTTTCCAGTGTGGGCTAAAGTGTCACCTATCCATGGACAGTGTTTCCTGAACTCTCGCCCACTGCCCCTTAGTCTGATAGCATTTCTCATCCCTTTGATCGTCCATGCATATCTCTTAAACCTCTGTAAGAGCACTTATTTCATCCTGCCTTAAGCCAAGGGATGTTGGATGTGTATCTGTATCTGTTAAGGAATTGTGAACTTCCTGGACGCTGGATTTGTACTTTCAAGACTCTGTTTCCCCCAACAGCACCTTCCACAGTGTAGTCAGTAGTTTCACAGTAAGTATTTATTTGCTCAACTGAAGAAGTGAAGATACGAATAAGAGGTCTTGATAGCCTGGAAGAGAAGTACAGTTGCATTTATGAAACATGATCCTAGAAATGATGGCAAGAGTTGGAAAGAATAAAGAATTTGGGAGAGGTCTAGTGTTCAGGTACAAGGAGATTAGAGGTCTGGAAAATAGGATCTTTGAGAAAAGGTCAGAGGAACTGGGATGGTTTAGCATGGCAGTGAGAAAATTTAGGGGAGTAATAAGAGGCTTAAGTTATATACATTAAATAGCTAAGCAGAGGAAGATTCCCAGCTGCTGCCTTCTGGCTCTGCTGAGGATAAAACCAAGAGGAACACAATATAGTTTGTCTGATTTTCTTTCACATATTACTTAACATCAGGGTCTTTTCTTTGTCCACAATGTTTTTGTGTAACTGTAGAAACAAAGTAAGCAATGAGACTCTACTGGCCTAATCTACTCTATTAGGATTTTATTAGGCTTGTATGTGAACATACAGACTGGTCAATGTCCGGGCCATTGTCCATGTGCCTGAAATTCCTTTAAACACTAGTGCGTGTTGATATCGCCCTTCAAGGCTCTCTCTGAGTGCCATTACCTGGCCTGTTTTATGTGCAGGGTCCCACCCAGTCTCTCAAGGATATGTGCTCTATGTGTAAATGTGTCTAATAAGGCCACGAGGAGACTGGGCCTGGGATGGAAGTACTCTGTCCTGATGATACTTCATGTTGGAGCTGATTTAGATGAGGAAAAGAGAAATCCAATGGAGTATCACACAATTATCCAGGATGTGATAAAAGAACCCTGAGAACTTTCTCTTCCTATCAGAATGAGAAGGAGAGTGGGGAAGCAGATGTGGTCACTCTTCCTTAGCTGTTCGGTCAGCCTACACTGGTACCCATAGAACTAGACGTTCCTGGAAAAATCACTTAGACCATAATGTGAAAGTTATTTTTCGCATGAGTATTAATTCTGTCTTAAGAAGTGAACTGCTGTTAAAACAGAGGGAGATCCAGGCTTATTTGTGTGGTTGCATGTTTGTGTGTGTGCGTGAACTGCATATTTATTTGTTGTGGTCGGAAGACAAAGCCTCATAGCTGCAAAAGAGACAGACTGACCCCAGAGCTAGCCAGTGCAGAAGGAAGTCATTTGCATACATACTTTTCCCTACCCTGGGGCAGATTTGCAGCTCATCACTAAGGAGCTGTAGTGCGGAGGATGAGGAGAGGGAGAGAGGATTATTTCTTTCACTTCCTCAGTAGGTTGACCTCACTTTTCCCTTGAATAAGTGAGTCTGTGGTGGTGCCAGCATTCATGCTTTTCCACAACCCGAGTTGTACAGAGAACCACAGCTATTTTCAGTAGACTCAGACCCCAGCTGAGTAGCATTTTGCCTTTTTACTTTTTTCCCAGAAGTGAAAAATACAAAACGACCTGGCACTAGACATTAAGAACAAATACACTTCTCCAATTCTTGTTTTCCTCTCACAAGCATATTAAGGATAATAACAATAACAACGCATTACTTCTCCCCTCACTTGAGACTCACTGAAGCACACCATCTACCATCAGCATGATTTACGGATCATTTTGGTTTCTTGGATGGCAATTAAAATTAACATTCTGGTAATTATTCCTTTTTGATGACAGCGCTATCTTTTTAGATGAGAATCTCAACAATAACCAAAAAAACAAATCAAACCAAACAAACACACAAACCCTCCAAACACCCTGAGCTGATTAAATTCAAAAAGAAGGCGAGCAGTGAGTCCTTCTTGATTCAATCTGAGTTTTCAAAATGATGAACAGTAGTCATGAATGTTTTACGATTCACTCGAATGAATATTTTATCAAATTTGAATGCATCCACAAATTTCTCTTTTATTTTTGTCTTTTAAAAAGAGTAAAACTGAAACTGTCTTCCTAAGATTTAAAGGGATGTTAGTTCTCTCCTCACATATTCTGTCTGGCCTTGCGAGAGTGGCCCATTGTGCCCAAAGACAGCAGTTTCTTTGCAGTGCTGAATCTTAGACACTAAAGACAGCCTCTCTTCAATGGGGTTACTACAGGGGAAAAAAGAAAATCGCAGTGCATCATAGCAGGGACAATCTAATCCTCTTTGCTGGTACATCTGCTCTGGCAGTTTTGCTCTGCAAATCAAAAGGCATCCCATCAATTAAAGTTCCTCTTCCTTTCATTTTTATTCAGCTTGTGAAATGTGACCAGTATTCACCCAAAAAAAAAAAAAAGTTTCAGGCCACTTTGGTCACAAATATCCACCCCAAGGGTGTGCACTTTGATTTGTTGTCTGGTTTCCGCTGACTGTTCTTCCTCATTTTTTTTTTTTTTTTTTTTTTTAAGAAGGAGCCCTTCTCCTTTGGCAGAGTGCAGTATATTCAGAGAGCTTTACAAAACAAAGCTTTCAGCTCTGAGTCAGCAACAAACTCATCTTTGTTCGCATGGTTCTATTAAGGAAAGAAGGCCAATTTTCTGCAGGTTTCTATGGCTGGCTTCACAAAGGCATCTCTCTGTGTGCAAGCTCTCTGGCAGGAACAGCCGACTCTGAGATCATCGTTTTCCGTAATGACCAGCTGCAGTGATCGGAGAAAGAAAATCATAAACTGGTTTATAGAGTGGTTTTCCTAAGGAGCCTGAAACATAGATTCATTCACTGGGGGACGCGAAATAAAGGCAGCTCGTTGGTTGCATTCACATATACAGCCCAAGGCCTCCTCCACATTTTCCTCTATCTCCAAACACACTTTGATTGGATATTCACGTCATCTGTTTTGAGGAGGAAGTGAAGCTCATGTGCATTTCCCTGGGTTTCCCAGGAAATTCCCAGGAATCCTTGTCCTTCATTTGATGGTGTTTTCGTGTGTTTGGGATCACATTAAATTATCATCTCACAGTGTGTTTCCAGGTACTGCACTTTTGTCTACCCCTATAGCTAGAGCACTGTTAAGATCTCCAGTTGGCCCACAGGGAGATGGCTTAAGACTTCTAGGACATATGGCAAGCATTCAGAATAAACAAAATAGTCTTAGACTCCTGAAGCAAGGTTTTTCAAAAAACATCAGCATAACCCTACTTGTCATGAGGTTTAAGAGATAGAGTTTGCAGACATGCAGCTGTGGAGACCAATTTATGCTAGTGCTGCTTCCTTAAAAGTGTTCTAGGATAGTTTTATACATATTTGGATTTAAAAGAAAATTTCCAGCTTAAAAAAATTTTAGTGGAGAATTCTGGTCTTAACAAAATGAAACTTCTTTTAACTGTAAGTCTTAGAATCTTAAATATGCTATTGCATGTCATCGTTTTCTCAGAAAAATGCCTTCCCCCGACCCTAGTCCACACAGGAACATCTGCTTAAATTAGCAGTCTAAAGATCTCACTTTGGGGGAAATGCTGACCAAACCCAATGGAATGATTAACAACCAAAGCCTTCCAAAACTTAGGCTATCCTGGATGAAGTTTGCAAGAGGAACTTCAGACACTTGTTTCATTTTTTTATTTTTATCTTTTTATTATTTTAATTAATTAATTCATTTTCATTTTTGGCTGCATTGGATCTTCGTTGCTGCACGAGGGCTTTCTCTACTTGTGGCAAGCGGGGGCTACTCTTCACTGCGGTGCACGGGCTTCTCATTGTGGTGGCTTCTCTTGTTGAGGAGCACGGGCTGTAGGCGCGAGGGCTTCAGTAGTTGTGGCATGTGGGCTCAGTAGTTGTGGCTTGTGGGCTCTAGAGAGCAGGCTCAGTAGGTGTGGCACACGGGCTTGGTTGCTCCGCGGCATGTGGGATCTTCCTGGACCAGGACCCGAACCCGTGTCCCCTGCATTGGCAGGCGGAGTCTTAACCACTGCGCCACTAGGGAAGTCCCAGGCATTTGTTTTAATATGAGTATATCAAATATTTATAGTCAGATGTTATCTAAAACTAGCTATTCAGAAATCAATTACAATGTGAAATGAGAGAGCACTATACCTTTTTTCCCTCCAAATGCTGTCTTTATACAGATAGAGCCTTAGGAGATGACTATTGGTTGTATGACTCTCACTTCCCAGGCTTTATGGCATAGAAAAAGAGCCATAATGAAATTCAAAAGAGAAGCCGGGGCTGTGTAAGTACATGGAAACCTAGCAGGTACCATGTCGTTCCTTCTCAATTCATGGCTACCCATAAAAGAGTCCAGAAAACATATTATTGCCATATTTAAGTGTGATATGTTTTTTGTCGTTATATAAGAACTGCTACCAAAGACTTTTTTCATTCTTCTTTTTAATTGTTTCAAACAAGAAATATTTATGGAGTGCTTACTTTGTACCAGGTACATTGTAAATTGGGCAGACATGATCCTTGCTCTCCTGGAACATACTAGCTAGAAAAGAGAAAGGAGAAACACCATGCTTTATAATTTCTAGTCATGTGATGATTTGTTCATTTTTCAGAAAGGATTTCTGTGCATTTAGAACTGTGTGGGTAGGGCAAAACTTACTGATATTTTGAAAGAATAATGCTGAAATAATGTTGGATTCATCCTGAAATTTGCCTGACTCAGGGCTCATCCTCATAGGCATCAGACCTATACTTTGTTGTTGCAAACACCTTGCATTTAGCATGACTGTATTTTGGGCAGAAATTCATGATGGATAAGGAGGTGTCTTCCGAATTACTTGCCCAGCGCTCCTGAGCAACTGTTTCTGTTTTTCAGTGACTGATGAGTCACAGTTCACAGGAGATAGAATCAGAGTGTCAATTGTAAAAACAACGAAGGTGAATTCTACCTTGGAATCCCTGATACAAGTCTAAACTTATCTCAGGTTGGAAAATAAATCCTCAAGACACATATCTCAGTACTTGATATACTTCAGCACATAAAGGATTTTTCTGCAGTCTTGAAGCAAGTTGGGACTTGGTTAAAGGGTGTTTTTCTTACGAAAGAAGGAAAGATAATGGCTGAACTATGGAACAGGACAGTGATAGAGAAGGTGCGATAAAATGGTTCTAAGTTATAAGACTTGCAAAAGTCATAATCTATATGAATTAAACGTAGCCACCTCATAGGGAAACATATTACCTAACTGAGTAGTGTAAATTTTAAGTCAAGGAAACATGACTTAGAATGTATATAATCTTGGATTCTAGCTCCTGAGTGTATGTACTTTCTTCATCTTTTTCTATTGTTTTAGTAAAAAAAAAACAGTCATTTGTATGATTTCTACTGCAATTTTTCTCTTTGCTCTTTTTCTGTATATTTGTCTCTTTTTTTGAATCCAGATCAGCCTAGTCAATTTAAGTTTAGTTATTTATTCAAGAAATATTTAACTGCCTACTATTGACTAAGCACTAAGGATTAAATGTTAAAAAGGAAAAGGATGCTTTTGTATGATGTTACTTGAAAAACCACTGTTTCCATATATAACTACATAAAACCATTATATATATATATAAAATGATATATATTTTGTATGATGTATTATATCAGGTAGAGACTGTTTCTCCTCTTTAACTTTTATGCCTTTATTCCACCCACATACTATATTTTAAGTGATAACAAGTACGTAAGGCACCAAATGGCCTTTCCTCCCTTACTCACCACTCCATTACATTTCTGCAGAAGCTGCACTGTCGGTTGTTTGAAGGATTTTAAATGGATCAAAAATAAACATCACTATAAAAATGTGAAATTCTTTCCATCATTGCCAACAAATACTCTTTGAAATCAATTAAGTAGTACACCTTTTATTTTTTTTTTTTTTATTTATTTTTTTTTTTTTGTGGTATGCGGGCCTCCCTCTGTTGTGGCCTCTCCCGTGGCGGGGCACAGGCTCCGGACGCGCAGGCTCAGCGGCCATGGCTCACGGGCCCAGCCTCTCCGCGGCATGTGGGATCCTCCCAGACCGGGGCGCGAACCCGGTTCCCCTGCATCGGCAGGCGGACGCGCAACCACTGCGCCACCAGGGAAGCCCAGTAGTACACCTTTTAATTACTGAAAGAGGAAACAGTTTTAAAATGTTAAAGCTTGCGGCAATTTACTCACTCTGCTTACCTAAATTGACATCTTGAGCAAATTGCAGATTCATTCGTTCATTCACTTCTATGTTATGTGTGTGATATGTTTGTGTGTGAGAGAGGAAGAAAGAGGATCTAGTACTTGTCAAGAAGTGTCTAGAACCTGGGTGTACAGCAGTAAATAAAACAGATAAAGGTGCCTGCCTTTGTGGAGCTTAATTGTAACAGAGGGAAAGCTATTTGATAAAAGGCCAGGTAGTGCTATTTTAGAAAAGTGCTATGAAGAAAACTGGAGTGTAGTAAGGGCAGAGAGGACAATAGACAGGAAGCGTTTGATGTGGTGAAGGAGGATGGCCTCTCTGATGAGGCCACACTTGAGAAAAGACTTCAGTAAAGTCTGGGGCCAAGGCTTTTAGCTATCTGGGGAAGAGCATTCCAGAAAGAAGGACCTATAAGGCAGAAGCATGCCAGTTGTGGTTGAGTAACAGAAAGGCAGCCCACAGGAGCAAGTGGAGGAGGGAGAGAGTGGTAGGAGATGCATTAACTGAACTAGGAGGCAGCTCGCACCTAGCATGGGACAAGGGGCAAAAGCAAATGGAGGCCCACTATGATTCAATGTCTGAATATTTAAAAGTTACAAATCAAGCTAACATACTCTTAAGTAAAATATGTTCTCTCTCCCTTCAACCTTTATAACACCCAGGAGGCCAGGTTTAAATGTACAATTCTTGGACTCATGATTCCAGGTTGGTGAATAAGCAGGGCCTCTGGTCCCTGGTCTGCCCGCTTCGCTTTCCACCTTCAGCTCCATTCTGTATTGTGAGAGATTATACATATATATGGACATCCCAGACCATTTTGTCCAAGCTCCACATTCACCCCTGCCAACACCTCCCTCTTGGTTACCTCTTGGGTCTAGGGTGTGCACAGCTGCCGTGAAGCCTGTCCTTAGAGAGATGGATCATATGGAAGAATAGATTGCAGCCCTGGAAGCAGGCTTGCAGACCTCTGGGCAGGAAATTCTGGGCCTCTGGAGAACCAGGGCATGTTCTATAAGTGGGCTGTATACTCCAGTTGTGCATATTTCAGTGACTTGCAGACCCCTCGTCTGGTGGCAGGTGAGTGGGGGCAACTGGTGGTGCAGCTGGGGAGAGGTGAAAACTGGGCCCTGAAAAGTACTTGCTCCAGCCTGGGTTCTAAGAAGGGTACCAGCTGGCTTTGTAGGTCTTGGTAAGGATTTGGCTCTTAATGTAACAAAGCTGAGAAGACACTGAAGTGTTTCCATTTGCATTTTCAAAGTCTCACTCTGCTTGCTGTGTGGAGAGTAGCCTGGAGTAGAATAAGAATGAAAGCTGGGAGCCCAGTTAAGAGGCTGTTGTAGAGTTTTAGACAAGAAATGGTAATTGCTATGGGTTCCTGATTAGTTACTGATAAACATTAGTTACTGATAAACAAAATACCTCACACTCCTAAAAGCCCTTGGAGATGCTAGAAAACATTCTTCTTTGGGAGGAGAGCAAAAGTGAGAACTGAAAGCTTCTATACCCACGCAGTTTACCATCCACATTAGCATGTCTTTATTTTTCAGCTGTTTTCTCTAACACAATTTTACTATTACACTATTTTTATCAACATGATTTTATTATTTCAGGAAACTCTTGTCCAAAAAGATAGAAATTGCAAATAAGTTTATTATTTGCTCCAGGAGCTACCAGAAAAAAAAGTAGAATGCACATCAGACTGTTCAACTTTTCTGTAGGTAGCATCAATCGACTCTTACTCTTTAAGACGGAAACCTTCCTCTAGAAAACCTCACCTTGCCATGTTCATCAATTCTAATCTATTATATCACGATCCTCACACAATCTCAATAAAGTTCTCTGCACTGGAAGACTGTCTTAAACAAGTCTCGGAATCTCATAAATCTCCCAACTTTGCCCTCCCTCCTTAGAAAGGCTGCCAAAGTAGTATTCTCCTTTATCTCATGAGGAATAAATTCAGCTTTGTCTCACCAGTAGTTTAATTTGGTGATATTTGTAGTGAAGCTGTTACCGAGTCCAAGCTCGCTCTGCTTGCCGCACGACAGGCCAATGAATTGGAGACGAGGTGTTGAGGCAGGGAAGACGACTTTATTCGGAAAGCCGGCAGACCGAGAAGATGGCGACTAGTGACTCTGAAAAACCATCTAATCAGGGTCGGGACGCCAGTTTCTTTTATAGAATCAGAGGGAGAGAGGCGGTGAGGAAGTAAAGTAAAAAGGCAGAATAGAGAGGGAGAGGCGGTGAGGAAGTAAAGTAAAAGGGCCGTCGGTCTTGCAAAACATCTCCTGGAATGAGCAGCCTCGGGTGAGGGGATGTGTCAGTTTCGTCTTTCTCGCAGCCATCCACAGGAAGGTAGGGTCAGATTGTCCCTCTGTGAGCTGAACAGCAGAGGGGCAGGGTTCCCCGAGGCAGGCCATTTTGTATGATTATAATAACAAAAGCAACGAAAAGCAAAGGTTAAAGTCAAAGAAACAGATCCCACGTGCAGTCCGATTTAGCTCCTGCCTGTTACAGAGCATCTTGGAGGCCCCTTGAGATCTGATCAAGATCTCACACTTCTGCTGCCCAAGACCACCCATCTGGAAACAGAGCACTTCTCTGAAAGTCCTTGAGCTTTCAGCTCAGGGATATTGCTTTGGGTCCAACCTCCTATTTCTTTTTCTTTCCCTTTGGCTCCCCAAATACTGACTTTATTTGTCTTCTAGGAATAATAAGCCTTTTAAAGGAACTCTTTGGTTATCGAATTAGATTTGTAAACCTCCGATTCTTGCTGGAAATCTGCCTTATTACTGTGATATTGTGATATATTGTGATATATAAGAAATATATATTTGGTTATTCAGATATATTGCTTGTCTTAATTTAATTTTTATTTTATATTAGAGTATAGTTGATTTACAATTCAGCTGTACTTCTTATATATATATTTGGTCTTTATCCACAGTTTCTGGCTCACAGCTCCCCAAACTTGGAATTTTCTGAGCTATGAGCAATGGGAGTATCTTCTGTTATAATATCTGTTCTCTTGTCCTCAGTTCCTGCAAACACCTCAGAGCCATAAAGGTGAAATAAGTGTCTTGTCATTCATAACAAGTACCTTTCCACCATAACTGGGTTTATGTTAATGAGGTGACTTTTGGAAAGCACCTAAGTGTGAGTACTGACCTAGGGGAACCAATCAAGAATAGGGGTTTGGGGCTTCCCTGGTGGCGCAGTGGTTGAGAGTCCGCCTGCCAATGCA
>NC_041218.1:29307922-29323671 GCF_002837175.3 Physeter macrocephalus
GCGCCCGGAGGCTGCGCTCTGCAGCGGGAGAGGCCACAACAGTGAGAGGCCCGTGTACCACAAAAAAAAAAAAAAAAAAAAAGAATAGGGGGTTGGAAATTTAAGTCGCACACCCTCCTGACTTCCAGTGAGGGGAGAGGGGGTTAGAAGTTGAATCAATCACCAATGGCTAGTGATTGAATCAGTCATGTCTATGTAATGAAGTCTTTGTAAAAACCCCAAATGAGGGGGTTTGGAGAGCTTCCAAGCTGGGGAGCCGGAATGCTTCCAAGTGCCACAGTACTGGGCCCCAAACTCTATGAGGACAGAAGCTCCTTTTTTGGTACCTCACCTTATGTATCTCTTCATCTGGTTGTGATTTATATCCTTTAATATCCTTTGTAATATCCTTACAATAAAAAAATCATGTTGGAAAAACTGGATATCTATATGCAGAAGAATTAAACTGGATTCTTACCTTGCACCATACACAAAAATAACTCAAAATAGATCAAAGACTTGGACATAAGACCTGAAACTATAAAACTCCTAGAAGAAAACTTACAGAAAAAGCCTCTTGACATGCGTTTTGGCAATAATTTCTTGGATAGAACACTAAAAGCAAAGGCAAAAAAAGCAAAAATTGACAAGTGGGATTATATCCAAATACAAAGCTTCTTCACAGCAAAAGAAATAATCAACAATGTGAAAAGGCAATTACAGAATGGAAAAAATATTTGCAACCCATATATCTGATAAGGAGTTGATATCCAAAATATATAAGAAACTCCTACAACGCAATAGCAAAAAAAAAAAAGAATTTAATTTAAAAATGACCAAAGGACTTGAATAGAGACTCCTCTAAAGAAGACATACAAAGGGTCGACAGATATATGTAAAAGGAAATTTCGATGTGATCAAAACTGTTCATTTGAGAAACATCTTAGAATGAAAAGGGAACAAAATTCCAAGTATCAAATTGTCTGCATTTTTTATTGATATACAAATTCACCCAAAAGAAATTAAGTTTCCAAAACTGCTTTCTTAAGAGATTAATTGGTCAAAGCAAAAGAGGACTGGGAAAAACTTAAAACTATCTCTCATTTATTTCCCTTTGAATCAAAACACACACCTCAAGGTCTTTATCCTACTATTCCTCTTCCTCCATCCTGTTCTCCTCAGTCTCCCTCTCACCCTATTTGTTCCTCTTATCTGTTCTCCTTCCCTTCTATTCAGCCAGAAACTCAATTACTTCTTAAAGTTAAACTGCCCTCAGAATAGAAGAATTCCTTGAGGTTGGTTTTAAGCTCCAGTCTTCCTCTGAGTTGAGAGCCATTGCCAAAGACTTTCCAAAGCCCATATAGGACAAAAACAAAACAAATAAAACCTTATAGAGACATTTAGAATTGTTTTAGAAATTTATAATTCAGGGGCTCCAGATCTATACCAATTAGTTCATGTATTAGTGGGAACATTAGATGGAAGAGGCAAAATGGAAAGAGTCTGACGGTGACTTAAAAGGACCCAAATTTCATAAGAAATCAGAGAGATTTAGAAAACTATAGATGTTAGACAAGGTCTTTTGAAGGTTCTCCAAAAATCTTTTCTGTGAAAATGAATAGATTCTATTCCAGGCCTGTAAGCAAAGGAAGGATGAGTTCAGAGACTTTTTTTTTTTTTCCTCAATCATCTTTTTTTTTAAAAATATAACTTAAAAAAAATTAATTAATTTATTTATTTCTGGCTGCGTTGGGTCTTTGTTGCTGCACATGGGCTCTCTCTAGTTGCAGCAAGAGGGCGTTACTCTTCGTTGTGGTACGTGGGCTTCTCATTGTGGTGGTTTCTCTTGTTGCGGAGCATGGGCTCTAGGTGTGGGATTCAGTAGTTGTGACACGCGGGCTCAGTAGTGGCACACAAGCTTAGTTGCTCCGCAGCATGTGGGATCTTCCCGGACCAGGGATCGAACCTGTGTCCCCTGCATTGGCAGGTGGATTCTTAACCACTGTGCCACCAGGGAAGTTCCGGTGAGTTCAGAGACTTTAGGGAAAGGCTCTTACACACCCTTAGACAGCATTCAAGATTAGCTCCTGAAACAGGAGTAACCTTGGTCCTCTCTTCGCTTTTTAGAAGTGCCCTTAAGCCAGAAATAAAGGATTTAGCATATAAGCAAAAAATAGAGTGGGAAATAGCCCCATTGTCAGATCTCCAGCACTTTGCTGGACATTTTGAAAAAGGCTTTGAGCAAAAGCAGAATAAGAATTAAAATAAGTTGATGACCTTACAGATAAATAGTCAGAGGCTCCTACCTCAGTCATAAACACCGGAGGAGAGAGTCTTGTGATAAAGATATTTAAACAGATAGATACAGCAAACAGAAAAGATGTTGTAAAAAGAATTGTCTGGTTATAGCTAAGAAATTAAAGGCAAAAATGAAGCAAGTGATCAATGAAGGTACTCTGAGGAGCAGTCATGCACTTAATTTCCTTTACTTTTACAAGGAGAAATTTCTTTACATATTGAAGAACAGTCTTAAAATTTTTTGATTGATATAGGCATATGGTAGCTGGAATAATATTCCCACCAAGATGTTCATACTTTGGTCCTCTGTCATTTTATGTTACATGGCAAATCAGGACCTTGCAGATTATGGGGTAAGGACTTTGAGATGTGGAAGTTATTCTGGATTATCTGGGTGGGCTTGATATAATTACAGAAAATTTGAAAAACAGAACTTTCTCTGGATGGAAGCAGAAGAGATATAACACAGAAAGAAGTTCAGAGAAATTTGAAGCATGTTAAGGACACTAGAATTCAAATTAGCAAAACTTCAAAAGACTCTCAAACTTCTAAGGCTTAAGGTATTGCAACTGGGATCAACTCCTGGGATTCAATGACTCTCCCCCTATCTTTAATAACAGGGTGACCCATATATATATTTCTAAATATCACATGCAATTCTGGACTCTATCTAAGAGTCCAGACTCTTAGCAGACTGCTTAGACTCTGGACTCCAGACTGCTTAGACTCTGGACTCTGAGCAGATATGGTCAAATATTGCAGGTAATTAGGGGAATAATATATTATATCAAGAAGTTTGTTCAGCCTCTTCTCATATTCTTTCTAAACATCCCTTGAGTGACCTAAAATCTGAGACCAAGTCTTCTAGAAAGAGTCCTTCAGGCATCGTTCACAACTAGAACAGCTGTAAAATTCCAAGGGGTTGATACTTGGATTCATATCTTTCAAATAAAGAGGTACAAAATATTCTTGAATCACTGGAAGATGGTCCTTAGCAGAGATCTCAAGATGAGGATTCTCTGGATCTCTCCAGAAGCAGACAGTATTCTGAAGGAGATTGTTTCATCTCAAGATCTTCGGACTGAGCAGATGACTAACTGATGTATCTACATCTATCTCTCTATCTATAGATAGCTTCCACCAAACATCCACAGAATAAGACTGTGGATTGTAATGCTTTAATCTCATTATTTTGTTCTTTATTTTTCTAGACATTTTTTTTCTTCTTTTGCTGGACTAAGACTATCTTTAACTGTGCTTTTTAAGAACCCTATTCCTAATTTTAATGTTTGCTTCCTTAGTCACTCCATTGTATGGGTCCCATGAATGACTTCAATTTACTAGCAAACTAAAGCATGCAACTAAAGTAACAGAAAGTACACGTTCCTTTGGGAGCCCCCCAGCTTCCCTTGGTACCAATTCCTTATACTAAATCCATTGGTTTCCTGGGTAATTGTATTTGACTGTTAACTAACATTGTATATAGAGAACCCCACAACAGACCAGACAATGAGAAATCTGAAACCCCATATCATATTGTACTTAGAAAAGGAGGTTCCTGTCTCCACTGAAACAACATTCAGTGATCTTTTGTTGGGCCTCACTTCTGAAACTGAGCTTACACAAAAATAGAACTGAGAAGAGGATCATGGTACAAATGGTATATATTTGAAGGCCAACTAACTTTCAAAGATCTAAGAAAGAAACCGTTTTTCTTCTGACTTAGATCTGCTTAAGGATCTTGATACTGCTAACTTCATTGCCTGGTACTGAACCTTTCTTGACAAGTGGTGCCAAACTTTACAACACTATTTGCCAGTCCATTAGGGTAGATTGTCCAAAAACAGATTACTGACTGGCTTCCAATGACTGGTATTGGATTTGTGTACAAAGGACCACTGATTTCTACCTGCCAACTGGACGGGGACTTGTTATATTGGTAATCTGATTCCTATCTTCAAGATAGTCTGCATCACCCAGGGACCATTTTGGCCCATCCGTTTTTCCTTTTAGAAAAAGTTCACCATGTGCGTTAGAATAGGCCTGGGGAGTAGGAAGAAACCTACATGCCACGGTTCACAAACTAACAAAAGAGCTAGAAAGTGCCTCCTAGAGAAGTGTCATTTGAGAAATTCATGATATTGGACAGGTGCTGGTTCAGAACAGAGCCTCTTTAGATATAATATTGGCTGCTTAAGAGGAGTATGTGCTGTTTCAGGGGAAGAATTGTATGTACATTCTTGCAGACTTCTTTTGTATCTTTAATATTACCAAAAAGATTTGGGAGGGAACAAACCATAAGATGATCAGTTTGGCTAATAAACCTCTATTTGGTATGTTGGCTCTTCGGTTTGAGGATGAGATCTATTCTGACTAATTTGGACACCTTGATTCCTGGCTGACAAGTGAATTGCAAACTCTAATCATAATTCTTCCCTCAGTATTTGTGTGGTTGCAGTGTTCAGATATGTGATCTCCAGATTTTTGAACATTTCTAACTAGCCACTGGGGCACTGAATGATCCAACAAATGACCATCCAACAGAAGGAATAGGAAAACCTGACCCTTGTGAAGGTTAAAACAACCATTTCTGGATACATGATACACTATCATGACAACTCATGTGATGGCAATTTGGATTGATCACATCACCAGATATTCATGGACCTCTCCCAGGCCAGGCTGAAGAATTACCACATGGCAGGACAATGAGAACCGAAACCCTCTACATGCGTTCTGCTTATGGTCTGTATAAGCATGACTTTTATTATTTGGCTGTCTTCATTAATATGACTTTATTGCTCTTCATCAATATGAATTTGACATTCTAGAAAACTCTTGTCCAGAAAAAGAGAAGATGAAAATAATTTTGTTTGTTCCATGGACTTTCTTAAAAACCCATTTAAGTAAACACCAAACTGTTCAACTGTTCAGTAGAGAGCATCAAACAACTGTTTACTTCCCTAAACTCTTTGAAACTCATGCTTCTAAATCCTCACCTTGCTGTGTCCATCAGTCCTAAATTATAATGATCCATACCAATCTCAGTCAAGCCCTGCATTGAAAATACACCTTAAACCAGACTCCCAATCTTCACAAATACCTTGATTTTGTCATTTCTTTCTGAGATGCTATTAAAACTCCCTCAAGATTGTAGTCTCTCTCTTTTTTAAAAAATTTTATTTATTTATTTGGCTGCGCCGGGTCTTAGCTGTGGCATGTGGGATCTAGTTCCCTAACCAGGGATCGAACCCGGGCACCCTGTATTCGGAGCACGAGTCTCAGCCACTGGACAACCAGTGAGTCCCTGTGTTCTCCTCTATTGTGGTAAGAATACACTCAAACTATGGTATCCACAGGAGATCTATATTTATGTCTACATCTATACATTCTTTTTGTTTTTAGCCATATTAGTGGGCTTTATGTTATCTCACTTTGATTTTAATTTGCATTTTTCTGACAACTATTGATATTGAGACGCTTTTCATGTACTTATGAAAACCTGTATCAATGCAAATTATAAGAGAAAACCCTAACAATTTATAACAAATAGTTATAATGATGATTAAAATCAACAGTAATATAGAATTAAAGACAAAGAAAGAATAGCAGCAAATGAATCCTGTAATTTACTAAAAGCTACACTGAAGTACACTAATAATAGTGTACAATTCTACTAGAAAATTTCAGGAATTTCAACTATCTGAAGGGATGTGCCCAGTAGGGCTTTACAACATTGTGAAGCATAGCATGGCAGCCAGACTTCGTAACAGAATGCTACATTAAAGCCCTTAGAAAATTCTTCTAGCAGTAACTTTGGTTTATAAACAGCAACTATTAATGACCTTTTATAGCTCACTTAATAGGTTTCTGTATAGTGAGGAGGACCTTCATAGTAGTCCTTGGATCACACTTTGAATATCACTGATCTAAGCATTGGTTCCCAAAAGGAAAACCACTGGGATATCTTCTCAAAGAGCAGATTTATTGATATGATTTCCTATCTATATATTAATAAAGTAGAATCCCAAAATGCTCACCTTGGAAAAAAATGTCCTAAGTTGTCTAATAACAATATATGTTTAGAAGGTGTTAGCTATTTGTATCCTATATATACTACAAAGAATGACATGCTTTTATATATTTAGGGGGTTTATTCAAAAAGTGGTACAAAGAAGATAATAATAAGTGTATTATCAGTTATTATGTATAGGTTCCTACTATCTAACAGATAGTAAGGGGTTGATCCATTCAGAAACATACCACAATGTACCTGCTAAAGTGTGCATTATTCTCTTGGGAGGCTAGTTTTTCTAGCACGTTTAGTTGCTAAATGATTAGCAATATATTTGCATAAGAGAAATTTTTTACCTCATTAAACAATTTCCTTAACAGTGCTGCAAGTTCTACAGCTTGACCTCTAATAAAGACAGTGGGGTATTGTTTTAAATTTTCTTTAGAATTATTAAAATTGAGGCAAACTAAATTTTTGCTTAAAAGAAAACATATTAGAATAAACTATAACAAAAGTACCCAGTAGTTTCTTAATGAGCTTCAATAAAGTTGTCTGAAGTGAACTGTCAAAGATACTTTCAGGAACTAGAAATAAACCCATAGAGGCCAAACTTCCAGTCTGAGTCTCTGCCCCAGTTAGTGTTCTTAAACCTGATATAAAATATCAAAGCAAATTTATTTTCATTATCCTTAGGAGATAATCCTCAATAGTAGCCAGAATTGCTATTTGTAGCTCACTGAGAATTCAAGATCTCCCAGTTAATAGTGTGTTTAAAAGTTCTATTTATGACCAGAAAATAAACTTAAGGTCTAAAACATTTTGTAAATTTGTAGATGCAAAGGCAATGTAGTTTTTTTGTGAGACTGAGGTATTTTATAAGCTGCTCTATGGTTTTCTAAATAGAGGATGTAGGAAAACGTTTTGTTTTGCTTTACTATCTGAAATATCTTTTGGAAAGGTTTTTCTTTTGGCTTCACTTGTTGGCTTGGCTTGGCTTGTCCGCTGTACCACAGGGGCCCCCAGAACCTGAGGGTCTGTCCAAGAACTTACCACTCTGGAGAGAATGTTGCTCTGAATGTCATGCTGATGTTGAACATGGAGAAGCTCAAGAAAATAAAGAAGGCAGACAAAAGGTTGAAACCCTTGGATGTTAGTCTGGATGATATAGACTGAAACTGGGAGAACAAAAATGAGGGCTGCATAGTTGTCATGCTGATCTCTGCATGATGGGGGATAAGAGAGAATGGTGATAGCTTTGTAGAGATATGTATCCAGTAGTCCCTGGACACCATGTTCTGCATCCTAAATATTGTCTTGTTTAATAAAGATGATCACATCATAGGAAACCGAGAAAAGGCCAGAAGCTTAATTGGAGAAGGCCAAGACTAGGACAGAAGAAACCATGTAAAAGAGTATTAAAGGTTTTTTTTGTTCATTTGTTTGTTTTAACTATGCAGAAGTAAATTTCCCATGCAGCTTATGAATTAAAGCTTCAGGGTACCTCCCCTGGTGAGTGCGAGATTTCTGGGAGTTACTGTGAGTTTTAAATGGAGGGGAGAATCCAGGTTGCTATCAGGAAGCATTTCTCTGTTGGTATCTCTGGTAAATGCCTCAAGAAATCTCTGAAGAAAAGGACCTTGAATCTGCAGTAATTTTGGTGGTTGATTTTCGTATTCTAAATAAATCATCACTTTTGTACCTCATGTTGTCTTTGCTTCTGTGTGAAGTGTCTCCCAATATTGTATAAGCTTCAGGTCCCACAAAATGTGGATCAGCCCTTGATTTTGTAGTTTGTATACAATTTCAAACAGGCAGCTGGACTCTTTCTTGACACTTTAGAAACATGTATCCTATGAACAGATGATTTATGAAACATCTGTAGTGTTTGCTACTCATGTCTGAGTGAGCTCCTTAAAAAGACCCATCTCAGAGACAAGGTCACTAACAGAGGAGAGGGTCTCTAACGTGAGACTGCCTTCTAACAATTTTGGTTGCACAAATGCTGTTATTTAGTCTTCTTCTAATACATAGCCATTAAGAGATGAAAAAACCTGGTCATCATATATATTATGTATGAAAAATGAGACACCACGTAACAGGCAGCAGCTGGAGCCATTTGGGTCATTGACGCATGTAGTACATTGTTATTAAATGTGGAGAGTAATTTTTAATGCTTCTGAAAGCAAGAAGTTCATGTCCTTTTGTACTTTGGCAACATTTTTTTTTTTTTTTTTTTTTTTTTTTTGCTGTACGTGGGCCTCTCACTGTTGTGGCCTCTCCCATTGCGGAGCACAGGCTCCGGACCGCACGTGGGATCTTCCCGGACCGGGGCACGAACCCGTGTCCCCTGCATCGGCAGGCGGACTCTCAACCACTGCGCCACCAGGGAAGCCCTGGCAACATTTTTAATAATATAAAATGTATTTTCTCTAACAGAGGATACATACAATAGGATAACAAAAAATTCCCCTACTTGCAGAGTTCATTTATTCAAGCTTTCAGCACCTAGTAGGTACTCATATTTGTTGAATGAAGGAATTCTTTCAACTCTCAGATGATGACTCCTAGATATAAAGGGTATATATTTAAATGACCCAGTGATAATCAAACTTCAAAAAGTGCTTGTTTATGGATGGGAAAATAGTTTTTGAGGAGCTTTTCAAATTACCGAGTGTATTTTTATTTTAAAATATATATCTTTTCATTGCTAGCTACTGGCATAGTTGCTGACATGTGGTAGATGCTCAATAAATGTTTGTTGAATTCATGAATGAACTGGACATATTTAGGGTTAGTTCATTCATCTGAAATGATACTCAGTTTGTATACGTTTAGGTTGACAGTTTATTTGAAAAATTATATGGGATTGTCAGCAATATATGGAAGCTATCGCTGATGACTCTTATGCTTGAGACCCTCAAGGAAAATCCAAAAATAGGTTCGATGAGAAGTAGAGAAAATTTTATAGTCTTAGACTGGCAAACCTGCAGTAATTAAATGGCCAAAGATAGTAAGGAGGGCCAGTAAAAATCATGGGCCAGTAAAAAGGACGAAGGAAGAAATGTGAGGTTGTGAAAAAAACACATAAAGGGGATAATTAAGATATATGTGGGAAGTTATGGTTTACTTGATGAAGCTAAAACAATGGTATGTTGAAGAGTAATGAGATGTTTGTTTAGAAAATATGGGGATTGTGGGCCCCGTTGATGAAGGGCCTTAGATGCCAGCCTCAGGAATTTCGATGAGAGGTCAAAGGCAAGAGAAAGTGATTCTAAGAGACTGGCAACATAAAGCTAGTGTTTGAGGAAGATAATCCTGGCAGCAGTGTGCAGGATAGAATGATAGGCTTGGAGGCTAGAGATCTAGCCGATAACTGGGGGCTTCACAGTAATCCCAGTAAGAAGATAAAGTTCTGCTCTTGGGAGGTTTCCAGAGAAAGGAAGAGGAAAATACAAATGCACAAAGTGGGGCAGGGACAGTGTCTGATTGACTAGGGGGAGACTCAGGGTGCCAGTTATATAGTAGGGTCATTTGACTGGGTTTAAGACTTATTTACATTTCAGATGTTGCGGACTCCATGAGACATGCCCTCTGCATAGATGATGGAAAAAGGATGAAACACTGAGATATATTTAGGAATTACCAACCTGAATATGGTAGCTGAAACTGCAAGAATGGTTAAACACAGAAAATATACAGAAAGAAGAGAACAAAATATCAAAGTAAGCAGTGTGAGTCAAGGAGATGGGAGAGAGGGAAACTGTAGCCAAGGAAATAGGAATATCATGTCTTAAGAGGAGAAGGAAGACTTCAAGGAAACAGTGACCAGTTGGGCCAACTGTAGGAAACAGTGACCAGTTGGGCCAACTGTAGTCAAGTAGACTGAAAACACATTTGGAGATGTGAAAGCTTAGGGAGGAAATTAATTCATCTGGGGGCAGAGGAGGGAGAAGAAATTATTTTCCTTCTTTTAAAAAGAACTTTTTCATAATTACCCTGAAAAATATGAGGATGGATGTTGTATTACCAATGCTTTCAAAAAGATTAATACAAATTTTAATATAAAGGGTTATACAGTGATGTACAGACTTGATTCAGTATTGCTGCTGAGGACTTCCCTGGTCACACAGTGGTTAAGAATCTGCCTGTCAATGCCGGGGACATGGGTTCAATCCCTGGTCCAGAAAGATCCCACATGCCGTGGAGCAACTAAGCCCACGCGCCACAACTGCTGAGCCTGTGCTCTAGAGCCCGAGAGCCACAACTACTGAGCCCACGTGCCACAACTACTGAAACCTGCGCACCTAGAGCCAGTGCCCTGCAACAAGAGAAGCCACGACAATGAGAAGCCCACGCACCGCAACGAAGAGTAGCCCCTACTCACTGCAAGAAGAGAAAGCCCGCGTACAGCAACGAAGACCCAACGCAGCCAAAAATATAAATAAATAAATTTATTTTAAAAATAATAAATAAAAAAGAGAGTAATTGGAAGCTTTCCTTACTAGATAGTAAAACAGAAGTTTCTACAGAATTTTTAAAAAACGGATAAAATATATTGCTGCTGAAAGCTATGAAGTGAAAAAACTAGATGGTTTTTAATCCTCACCGCTGAAGATAAGCAGTTAAAACCAACTCCTGAATGGAAGAATTAGATATACTTTTTTTAAAAAAGAGAGATAGCTTTTATTTTATTTTAAAAATTTATATATTTTATATATTTATTTTTGGCCGCGTTGGGTCTTTTGTTGCTGCGTGTGGGCTTTCTCTAGTTGCGGCAAGTGGGGTCTACTCTTTGTGGCGGTGCGCGGGCTTCTCATTCCAGTGGCTTCTCTTGTGGAGCACGGGCTTCAGTAGTTGTGGCACACAGGCTCAGTAGTTGTGCCTCACGGGCTCTAGGGCTCACTCAGCCCTAGAAGTCCCTAGATATACTTTTAATTTTAGGGTGGATGAGTCATTTTTTAAGAGTTCTTTGCTGGACTATTCTTAGTGACTTGATACAGAGGCTCGTGGATATGTTTCTGTTTTCTGGCTTAGTTTTTCAAAGCACTGGAAATAGAAAGTAGTAAAGAATATAACCTTGTGGAAAACATTAAAAAATGCTTATTCCTAAGCTCACTCAAAATATGTGAGAGATGTGAAAACAAGTCAGAAGTTGAAGTTAGAAGGAAATTGAGACTTGCACTCCTAGCTCTGTGACTGTGATATTTACAAAGGAAGTAAAACAAAAATGGACTTCTGTTTTAAAAGATAAAGGTCTATATGTATTTGATAACAAACAGTAAATTATATTTAAGTACATTTTTGTGATACATGGTAAAAACATGAGTTCCTATTAAACTGACTATATGTGGTCAGTTTTCCTACCCAAGCTTATTGATAATGTAAGGCTAACAAGGCTGAAAGTTATTTGCAGTTAATTCTTTGCAGTACTATTGTCAAGTACGTATGTGATGGTGATGCTTATATAGGTAACTGGTTTATTAGGCAGGTTCATCCTGGTTGGGTATTAATTATGAAATAATTTTGTTTTTTTCCAATTGCTACTTTCAACCATGCTCTGTTAAATCACAGTTTCCAGTACTCTTAAAATTATCTTAGATTGTTTCCATAACTTTTCATCCATTCCAAGACATTAAAAAATTGATTCCATTCTAGAATGACATAAGTTCAGCTACATGCTAGATTGGCACACTTCCTCTCTGTGTCTCGTACTTGTTTAAAGGTCTGAGGAGATTGCACTGTGGAGTTATGTGTGTGGGTCCTGTTCTTTCATTTCTTCTCCCTTTCTAATTCTGTCCCCTCCTTTTCTGGGTTTACCTTTCTCCTCTTACAGTGGAGCATGGGAAGAGAAATATGAGATAGGCCAAATGTTTACACCTGCATTCCAAAGCTGGCTTTCTTACCTGGGATGAGAGCATGAATTATTAAAGAGTTCTACTCAGATTCCTACTCTAGGATACCTCCCACATTCTCTTGTTGGTATAGTCTTGCTGTTCATGATATTAGTAACACAACTCAAACCTGGTTATCCTGCCTGCAGTTTCTATCTGGATAAATAGTGGGAGTGCAGACTGCTCCAATAGAGCTTCTTTACTACTGTCTTTCACCAATTCAACTATTTTAACCAAATAGACACAGAAGACATATCCCCAATCCTGTTGCCCAAGGGAAATTAGATGCAGTTTCTCCTTTTTGCAGATAACCCCAAATTCAAAAGGATTCTCTTCACTTGGCTTGTGGTGGCTGAAGGGATGGAATCATCTTTCCCCTTTTGCCTTTCAGGCAATTGATGGCGATAGCTCCCCACCCACTGTAGCTAGCTCTCTAGATCCTTAATCATCACCTGTTGACTTCTCTTTATTAACTGTCCACATCCTTGTACAATGTTCTTTTATTGATCTCTCTTCAATAACCTATTAGAGGGCTTCCCTGGTGGCACAGTGGTTAAGAATCCGCCTGCCAATGCTGGGGACACGGGTTCGAGCCCTGCTCCGGGAAGATCCCACATGCCGTGGAACAACTAAGCCTGTGAGCTACAACTACTGAGCCTGTGCTCTGGAGCCTGTGAGCCACAACTACTGAGCCCGCATGCCACAACTGCTGAAGCCCGCGTGCCAAGAGCCCATGCTCCACAAGAGAAGCCACCGCAATGAGAAGCCCGTGCACCAAAACGAAGAGTAGCCCCCACTTGCCACAACTAGAGAAAGCCCGGGCGCAGCAACGAAGACCCAACACAGCCAAAAATAAATAAATAAATATATTTATATATAAAAATAAAATAACCTATTAGAATACGCCTTGTGTGTCCTGTCATGATTCTGACTGAAATGAATGATAAACACAATCTCTACTGCATACCATAAATATTTTAAGGTGAAAATGTGAGTTACACATATTATCTTATGAGCTATTAATATCCAAATACAACTAGAGAGAGAGACAGAGAACTTTGGAATATGCTAATTTGAATTAAAATCTCAGCTCTGACGTACATAAACTCATTTGTAAAGTAAATATATACATACCTACTTCATGAAGTTGTTGTGAAGATTCATAAAGGTGAAGATTCAATGAGATAAAGGAATCATCCACCCCTGTAGGTCGTATTCAATAAGTATTCATTCAGGGACCTCCCTGGTGGTCCAGTGGTTAAGACTTCGCCTTCCAATGCAGTGGGTGCAGGTTCTATCCTTGGTCAGGGAGCTAAGATCCCACATGCCTCGTGACCAAAAAACCAAAACATAAAACAGAAGCAGTATCGTAACAAATTCAATAAAGACTTAAAATAAATAAATAAATATTTATTTATTCCACATCTACTTGATGTCAGGCACTAAGTTCTTTCTATACTGTAAAATGTTTTATAAATACAAGTTAATGTAATTCTTAATCTGATATAGGAGAAAATCTTGAAGCCATGAAAACATCCTTCTTTGTGTGGAATGAGGAAGACCAGACTGGAGAAAGAATAACTGGCTCTTTCTAGTGTCCTTCATTTGATTCTCTTACTGTAATATCAGTGTCATCACAGATATCCAGTTTTCACCCTCTAGGAATGAAATTTAGCAAAGCAATATGTTTTAAAAAATTGAAATTGCCTGGGAATTATTTTATATATGAGAGCAACAAAAGTGAGGAAAAAAGTATCAAAACAATCCAGTGTAGAATACTCTTAAAGTGAACATACAGCAATTGTATTGAGTCCACTTAATTTAAAAATTTTAAAGTAAATTTCAAATAGTAAATTTGTCATTAATATTTGAATATATTTTATTTCAAAAAACTTTGATTAAAGAAGAATATTGTACCGAGCATTAGGAAGTTTGGGATTTGGATCTGCCATTGACTGACTATTGACCTTAGACAATAATTTAACTCTTTTAACTCTTTGAGGTGTTACTTCTAGTTCTATGGTTCAATTAAAATATTTTGACATATAAATTTATAGATAATATATTTAATATTCCCCAAATCACTAATTCAATACAGTTAAGAAAAATGTGTTAGACTCTTATGATGTGAAAAGCACTATGCTAAGTACCCCTGTGGGGAGATAACAGAATAAAGAAGATATAGTCCTGACCTCGGTGAGTTAAGAGGGAGTAAAATGTCAATGCCAATAAGAACTAAATAAATTCTGTAACTGAGATTAATAAAGTATTTAATGAAAATGCCAGAAGAAGCCTTTTTTTCCTATTTTAGGGAAGAAATGACACTGCAGAGTAGATAGCTTTTATAAATCAGTAATTTTAGCTGAAAATTGTCTTAAAAAGAAATCTTGCATTAAAAAACTGTTCCTCAAAACTATTTGCATCGTTTTTGTGGGGATGAAAAGAAAGTATTAAATTTCAAAATTACTGAAAAATTTTGATATCTAGTAAAAATGAATATTTGTTTTTCTTTTAATAGATTTTGGCCTAGTGCCTGACAAGGCCATTAACTCACTAAAATAGTGCTTTAGAGTCAACACCAAAGTGGAGGCTTCTGTTTTTCCTATTCAACATTTCATAAAGGATCCTAGCTCTGCACAAATACAGGGGAAAACACAGTTTCTACATAGTCACCTGGTAAGTTTGGTGATATGCCAAGATCTGAAATGATAATACTACTACTATTACTACTAATAAATTTTTAAAAAAATAACTGAATATTGATTTAATCATCATGACTACAATTTACATAATATATAAACAATGAACATTAATATAGGGCTAAAACTTTTCAGAAGATAGATTGAGGGAATATGGGTGTGACAGGAAAGTTCTATAAAAGGTAAATCCATATTGATCATAGAAGGAAATCAAAAAATAATTTCTGGAACTAAAAATGATACAGCAATATAAAGGCATGTTATTTGGAAACAAGGATAGTGATACTAGAAGCAATGGCTAAATAAATTGGTGGTATTTGAAAACTGTTGATTTCTGTTATAAGTTTACTGGAACTATTTGGCTTTCAAAACCTTTTGTGTATGTTATTTTTTATTTATTTATTTTTTTACACATACAGATAGGCCATTTTTTTAATGGTTTCCTTTCCAAAAAGTTTATCTTCAGATTAAAATATACTTTACTTGCCCTGGATTCAAAGATTTGTCTTTACATTTCTAAATATGTTTTCCTGCAAAGGTTTTTGTTTGTTTGTTTGTTTTTAATAATAAACATTTTTAAATCCTCAAATATTACTGTGCCACTGTGATAAGACTCTAAGCATACATTATAACCACTGATATCAGGGGTTCTGTATTCAAATACGTGATCTATAACCATCTGTATTCTTGTACATTCAAAAATGTGATGAAATTTCAGTGTTTGGAAATTTTTTAATTCCAGAAGATGATCCTTTAGCTATAGGAATTCTTTTTTTTTTTTTTTTTTTTTTTTCTTGCGTTACGTGGGCCTCTCACTGTTGTGGCCTCTCCCGTTGCGGAGCACAGGCTCAGCGGCCATGGCTCACG
>NC_041218.1:29323691-29353156 GCF_002837175.3 Physeter macrocephalus
CCACGGCACGTGGGACCTTCCCGGACCGGGGCACGAACCCGTGTCCCCTGCATCGGCAGGCGGACTCTCAACCACTGCGCCACCAGGGAAGCCCCTATAGGAATTCTTTAAAGCTCCATTTATATGGGTCAAGAGTATGATGTGACTGTATGATACATATATTTATAAATTAATCTCTTGGAGTTGCAGCTCAATTTTGTTATTACCAGTGTTTCTAAAATCACAGATATATTTATTTTGTATCTGGAATTAAATTATAATTGTACCAGGAAAGCTACCTACTTGAAGGAAATATGTGAAGTACCCTTGTGTAAAGTGAATAATAATATATAATTTAATTTTGAATAAGTGCATATTTTATACATTGCTTTTTGCTTAAAACAAGGGAACACTTGCATGGTCATTAAATTTCAGGGTGTTAAGAAGCTCTGGTAAGGAGTTTCTCCTTTGACATATATGCCTGGGCAAAAGTGATAGTGGGATGTGTGTATGCGCGCGCGTGTGCGTGTGTGTTTTGGAGGGGCAGTAGTTAACAGCCTTCCCTTCTTCCATCTGGGAAAGAACATATGGGTATTGCTAGCTCATCTTCTCTCCCTCTCCTGCCCTCTAAAAATAGAAGAGTGCAGGTGCATTCTCTTGAGTAAAGCTGTTGTAGAGAATGGCCAATTGCCAGAGGGATGAGCAGGTAGAGGGAAATGTGATGTGCTGGGAGCATAGCATGCGAGAGGCTCAGGGTGAAGAGGAGAGAAATGATCTAGGGAAATAGATCGTAGAAAAGAGTGAATTCTTTTGTGCTAAGGGTGTGAGAGAAATCTAGGCATTTCAAGGTGTTAAAAAAAAGAGGATTCTAACTAGCATTGCCACAAACTCCATGCTGCATGGCATAAATGTTTTTAAAATATGCAAGTAATGATTGGAGTTTGTGTTTGGGCTATGTTGTACTAAATCACGTGGGTCATGGTGACAACTGTTACCTATGTAAGACATATTCCTTTATAATAAGGGGAAAACGTTATTCAAAGTGCATGGTACACAGTAGACACTCTATAAATGTTAGCAATTACTATCAAGAATTCTCTTCAAGGAGACAAACATACAAGCTGCAGGGTACCTGTAAAAAGTATCTCTGAAAAAAGATAATTTCATTTCCTTTATAACAAACACTACTTAAGCCAACAAACAAACTTTTTGTATTTTCTGATCTGCTTGATTTCCTATTATTTCAAGTAGCATTCTGTACAATAATATTCCAGCACAATAGGATAATTTGGGCGAACTCATGGAATTTGCTAAATTACAATTTGGTCTAAAGCAAACTCATATACATTTCCACTCTTAAAAAAAAATAATTATTAATTTTCTCTAGAATATATTTTCCCTTCCTGTGAAAGACCTAAACTATTTAAATTATAAAAACTACACAGGTATAGGACCTTTATAAAATTCAATGTTGCAGAAAATGTGGGGAAATTTGCACACTGTTGGGAATATAAATTAGAGGATTTGAATGATGTATAACAAAAGCTTTAAAATGGTGCAAATCTTTTGCATAACAATCAAATTCTAGAAATTTATCCTAAGTAAATAATTAAGCATGAACTTAGAGATTCTCCTACAAGATGTTCTGTATTTATTACTTATAAGAAAAAATTATGGTAAGAAACAAGTAACAGATTAATAAATGTATCAAAAATACATATATATATATACACAATAGAATTCAGCCATTAAAAAGTATATTATAGGTAATTTTGGTATTTTTTATGTATGTAAATAACACATGAATAATTTCCATGTAAGTGTTTGAATGGCATATAAATAGAGTAAAAATTTAAAGGTGTAGATTGCTATTTTCAGTAATTGTGTTCTAGATAGTTATGGCCAACCCTCCCACTAGAGGCATCTATGAAGCTGACAAAAAATTTTTTTAAAGAGCTTAAAAGTATGAAAATGTTAACAAGATGGTAAGGATTTATAGAACCAATTTTCAATATAGTTCCAATAAAGAAAGAATAAAAAACTCAATGTCCTGACATTAGGTAATTTCCAAGTTCGAGTTCCATACTGAGAAAAAATATCCTCCAAATGGAAGCATGAAAAAGACAATTTCAAGAGAAGTTCTAAAAATCTGCTTTGGGCAGAGGAAAAATTATCCCAGATGGAAGTCAGAAGTCTAAGAAGGAAAGAAAACAACAGTAATGGTAAATACATATATAACTGAAGATTAACTGTATGTAAAAATAATGATCTGAAGGTTCTTAAAACAGAACTAAAATAAATTTAAAAATAGTTAGTTGAGAGGGGAATAAAAGGGAATTGCTGTAGGGAATTTGTCCAAGGAATTTGTAAAAATATTGATTAATGTTAAGCTATTTTATAAGTTAGGAATGCATATATGAATTTTTAGACTATTAACTAAAAGAACAGGAATTGCATATATAACTTCCAAAAAGAGAATACATTTAAATATTAAAAATTTATTTTAAAAGAATATGTAAAGGGCTTCCCTGGTGGTACAGTGGTTGTGAGTCCGCCTGCCGATGCGGGGGACAGGGGTTCATGCCCCGGTCTGGGAGGATCCCGCATGCCGCGGAGCGGCTGGGTAAAAATGAGAAAAACAAATTGAAAAAACTGCGATAAATGGAAAACACAAAATATGTGAGTAGACTTAAAGTCACACAGTATACACCACATTAAATGGAAGAAGACTGAATGTTCCAGTTAAAAGATTAATGCTGTCTGACTGTATATTTTAAAAAGTACAAATATTAAGTTAAATCATATTAAATTGCCAATAATGAATAATTTTTGACCACAGGCATTGTAATTTCATATGATTCAAGCTAATAATGTTATTTGGAAGAGACAAATATAAAACATTAGGATAGAGAAACGTTGAAGCTAAAGAAATGGAAAAAATACCTGTGCAAACACTAACCAAAATAAAGTTGATTTATCTATGTTAATATCAGACAAAATAGAATGAAAAACAGCATTAGCAGAGAGAAAGACGATCGATTAATGATCAGAGTTGCATTTCAGTAAGATCTCACAATTTGTAATTTGTAAGCATCTAAATACAGTAGTCTCAAAATATAGAAAACAAATAATGAAAAACAATACAAAAAGAAATCGACAAATCCACAATCACAATAAGGTAGTTTAGAATGAATTTCTCAGTGATTAAAGACAAGTAAAGAAAAAATCAGTAAAGAATTCTTGTGCTTAAATCTTCTGGTTTGAGCAATAGAATTAGCAAATAAACTAAGGGATGGATATAGAACATTGTATTCAGCAACTTCTATATAAGCACTAGTGGTAAAAATGGAAGAAAGGGTTAATGAACTTGAAAGAGATCAATAGATATTATTCAATTTAAAAAACAAAGTTAAAAAAAAACAGCTGGCACATAAAACTGGAAGCAACCCCAAAGAATACACAAACAGTAGAACACAGAATATACTATAAATGTAGAATATACAAATAGTCATAGCATATATTAATAAAAGAAAACTCCAGGAAGATATTTACCAAGGAGTTAATAGATTATCAATAGGTAATAAATATTGTTTCTTTTTCCTTTCTTCTTCTATATTGTCAAATTCTCACTAAATATTTAAATAATTTTTATAAATAAAAAACTTATTTTTCATCCATCAAAATAAGGGAAACATATTCTAATAATTAAAACAAGGCACTATTTTTCCAAGTGAGAGGCAGAGATATTCTGTACAAGAATCATCATAGTTTTCTATTTTAAAAAGGTTATCAGGCACTATGCCAGACCTGTAATCAGAATATTTGGAGAGTGTGCCTGGGAAACTGCAGGTTAATATTTTAGCATTCAAGTTAGAGACCATTGAAATAGAAGGAAAGTGGAGATGGTTTAATACAGAAAAGGGAGCAATAATCTCAATGATTGACAGTTACAATAAATGCCAGATAGATTTCCTTCTCTTTAATCCACTGATATGGCAGGATGAGTCAATTGTGGATATAGAATCTATTATTTTGCTGTCATATTCACAGAGCATTAGAGCTTGGTTCTGCAATTTGAGAAATAGAACCCCTGAATGGAATTAATTTTGACATTCACAAATACTGGTGATGTTTTACCTTACATACTTCTGAAGTCATGATTTCAAAAGGTTATTTTGTTGTTATTTCAAGCATAAAGGGCTAGACATTTGAATGATCAAATCCTTAACTGCACTCAATTTAGATATACCTGTATATTCCTGCATATACCTAGCTAAAGACGAAATATACTTTTGAGTGGGTTTGGGGATGGTAGTATGAACAGAGGCTCTAAGGAATAGGCACTAAATAAATTATGCTTCCAAATCTAAAAAAAAAAAAAAAAAAAAAGAAAGCTCAGCAATTTGATAAATGTCTATGAAGTTGGATTTCCTTTCATCTCCAGTAAGGAAATTTACTCAAAGTCCAAATGGCTAATGGCTTTTATTTTGCCAGAATTTTATATAATTCAGGTGAATAGAGTCAGACGGACTCAAGTATAGGAGATGAGACCACACACAACGCAGTTTAGCAGAGATAGTGTTTAAGAACATTAGTTCTGGAATCAGACCTGGGTACAATTTTAGCTCCTACTCTTACTATCTATGTAATACTGTGCATGTTAGTTAACATTTCTAAGCCTCAGTTACTCATCTGTAAAATAGAGCTTGTATTATCGAGCTCAAAAAGATGTTTACTGTCTAGCAGAGTGTGTGGTAAATAGTAAATGTTCAATGAATTATTTCTAATATCAATAAATTTTAGCACATCTGTATTATCAGGGTTCTCCAGAGAACCAGTATGAACCTACCGAGGTATAGATACAGATATAGATACAGATAGATATATATCTATGAAATATATAGATATGTGTGAGTGTGTATGGAGAGAGAAGAAAGAGAGAGAGAGATTTATTGTAGGAATTGGGTCATGCTATGATGGAGGCTGAGAAGTCCCACAATCTGCTGTTTAAGGCTGGAGAAACAGGAAAGCCAGTAGTGTAATTTAGTCTAAGTCCATGAGCATTGATGTCCAAAGGCAGGAGAAAATGGATGTCCAGCTCAAGCAGAGAGCAAATTCACCCTTCCTGTACCTTTTTGTTCTATTCAGGCCCACAACAGATTGGATGATGCCCACTGGCATTGGTGAGAATGATCTTTACTCAATCTACCAATTCAAATTCTAATCTTTTTTGGAAACACCCTCATGGATGCACCCAGAAATAATGTTTACTAACTATCTCGGCATCCGTTAGCCCATTCAAGTAAACACATAAAATTAACAATGACAAATTCATTTTCCCATTTTCCTTATAATGAAAGTGGATTTATGTCTGTGTCAGTTTTTCTTAAATATCTGTCTTAAAGGCTTATTTGTCAGAACTCTTAAGAGTTCTGTATATGTTGGAAGAAATATTTTGATAAGCAGCTTGGGGTGATGGCATGAGATCTTTCAGGGATGTTTCTGAGAAATCTCTTGTCTTTCCCCAGAATTCTATCCCAATATCAATCACTTTTACTCTCTTCTGTTAATTTCTCTAGCCACACAAGCTCGGTCTTTCTTTCATAAGCCTCTCCTCCACATCTCCTCTCTTGGCATGTGACTTTACTTGTGAAGTGAAATTTGGCTTTCTTTTGGCTTCTATAAGTTTTATTTTCATGCTCATTACCAAATTTGACAAAGGTTTGTTCTTGGATTCCACTCCCTTTGGAAGATCTGGAAGGATTAAAAAGTTTTAAATAATTCTCTTGTCACATGTGGTATATATAATATACCTATTAATATGTTTATCTACGTATATAATTACATAATCCACCCACTATACATATAAACTCACTTGGCCTTACAGGCATGGGATTAAGATAGGTAAATTTAAGAGGAATCTATAAGGTAAGACATTGCTTTGAGAACCCTGAAAGAGCCCCTTGATACAGCAACCCATGGGAGGAAAAAGATGTCATCAAAATAACAACAACAGTCTGTAAAAACTTATCCTTTTTGCTCCAGTTTTCCTTTCTACCATACTTTATTGTCTGAAGTTTAGTAGCTTAGATTAAAGTTGATTCTGCTGGTTAACTGTGAGAAAGTAAAACAAATCAATCAGGATTTTCTTCCCCATTGAAAATGACATGAGATGGCATCACTAAACAGTAACACTTCAAAGATCCATACGGTTGATGAATTAATGAAGAAGGATAATTACTACCACAGTCAAAATGTGGCTGTTTATTGTTCAGCGCATACATGCAAATCATGACAGTTGTGACTATCAATTACTGCCAATTGCAAAGGAATGACAAGGTTTTATTAATGTCAGCATCTCTCAATCAGTGAGATGTATTACAAGTAATAACATGAACAACATCCTTCAGGAATTCAAAATGCCCCTTTCCTCTTGCCCTCTTTGCAGGTTCTAGAAAGGCCATTCTGGGGAGGACATGAGGCACTAAGTATAAGGACACAGAGAGAAGGAGCCTCAGAGTGTGGAGATGTGGATGTGCAAGTGGGATTGACAAAACATATCTACTTCATTCTCCCTGGGATAAGCCCTAAGAATGTACAAAAATCATTATTCCTTGGGAGGAATTAGGCCTTCTCAAGGCTGTTGTCAAGAAAAAGTATCCCCAGCTCAATTTCCAAGGCCTTAGCCACCATAGCAGGGTTGTAAAGAACCGTGGGGCAAAACCCATGGGAGGCTGCCTCTTGTTATCAATGCCTTTCCTGCTGGTGTTCTTCTTATCACTCCTCTTCCTGTAACACAGTACCCACTAAACAGTACACTCACAGTTTCTTCAAGTGTGCAACTAATCCTTATTAAAAACTGAGGGAGTTTAGGTTTGTTAACCAGGCAGGTTTATGACATTAATTGCTCCTTGTCTATTCATGTATGTCTCAAACGTGCTCCTGTTGCATCTGATGGCCTCTGGAAACCTTTCTGAATACCTCTTCTCAGTCCTGCTCATTATGACTTGTCTATTCTCCATTTCAGTCCTTTACTACAGATACACTTGTCATGGTCCTGCAGTCTCCTGGGACAAGGATTTGGATTTCAGTCCCTCTTTACTCAACAACAGAGGTCAGCAGAATCTACTGAATCTAGTCCTGAGCTCTACATTTCTTAATGTTTCCCTGGCCTGATGTTGATTACACATCCTGCTTTCTCTAGAGTTCATGCTTTTTTGTGTGACTTGTATTAACAATCCTTGAATCTTACCTCATAGCTGTACAACTATGAAAGCGAAGGAAACAATGTCTTAAGCCTCAATTTCTGCATCTATTTAGCGTAAAGTGATGGTAATGTTGTCTTCTTACTCACAGTGTTGTTAGGAAGCTAAAGTTAAATATGCATGAAAGAATTTGATAAATGAGAAAACACTGTACAAATACAAGGAGTATTCTGGTGGGCTGCTTCCTAGAGGTCCTTAGATTCCTTCTGCTGAAAGAGGCAGTTCTACACACAAAAGAAACAAGGTTTATGGATCCATTATTCTATTACTAGGATGTGCAATGAAAACTTAAAGTGAAGCCTATATAAAAATTTCTGGTTATTATATTTTAGCAGATTTTAGCCATTTCCATTCTAGAAAAAATTTCTCCTTTCAAACAAGGAACTATTTTTGTTGGTGGAATCATGAGCAATGAGAAAAAGAGTGGAATTTGTCAAAAAGGGGAAAGCTGAGAATGAGGATGCGGACACGGCGACACTATGATTCTGTTCCATTTGCCTGTTTAACTGAGTCCTGTCCCTGGAAGGTGATAGGCTGCCTGGGGTTCACACTTGATGGGAGTCATTATGTCAGTGATCACAGTCTCATGCAAGTGTATGTAATTTTCCCCTCCCACTTCTCTCCCAGGGCTTAAATATTAAATTTTGCTGAAACTACTACTATACTTCAGGACTGGATTAAGCCACTATTTCTTCATTCCCGTTTCCTTGCTGAAAAATCTGGGACACAGTTCATCCTTCCATTATTGCCTGATGGAAGAGTTGAAGCTCCCTGGGTCTTTGAAAAATGCTGTGGCTAATGTTCTACAAATGTTTGCCTTGAGTCAAACATAGAACTTATGTAGAATTATATATGGGCTAGTGGTGAGCATTGCTTTTACGAGATAAGGAATCACTTAATATAATTCTCATTTTACTTTAATGCTTGGGATTATTTTATCCCAGCAATAACACTTGACGCTGAAGGGGCAGTGGTAGAAATGCAAATAAATGGCCCCAAAATGTAATGTTTTGACCTCTAGGAAATTCACGCGAGAGTAGGAAATTATATTCAGAATCAAACATTTCCTTTAGCAGCTATATTATCATAATGTTTTAAAAAATTTTAAACTTACTTTTACTTTGAAATGGGCTAGGCAGCAGTATTCCTTAAATGCTCATTTAGTGCAGCTTATGATTTAGAAGTTTTTATTTTTAAAAGAGCAAGAATCCATTGAACACATTGGCAATGGAAATCGATGGTAGGTTTCTCATCACAGTGACATTAGTTACTTTAATAAATTCAGTGGAAAAAAATCAATAAAATATGACATGAATTTTCCTACATTATATGTTAGTCCTTCTTTTACTCAGACCCTTGCATTGACTCTTACTATCTTTAGGACATTAAGAAAATATTAATTTCTCCACATCCTAGTTTCCTTATCTGTTGAATGAGGTGGTTTTGAAGATCAAATAATTTAATGTACATAGTAAATATTTCATAAATGTCAGCCATTATGATTATTGAAGACAAGTAACTTTTATGTAAAATCTCACGTCTTGGATAGGATAATTCTGTGTTTTTAAGACAGCATAAATATCAGTGCAAATAATTCTATTTTTATAATCATTATTAGAATGTTTTACTTTTGCCAAATATAATATACTTTTCAATTTGAAACTATATTTCCTACTGTCTTTAGTTGTAAATCACTTGGTGTTAAAAGTATAACTAATCAATGTATTTTGAATGCCTGCTATGAATCACGTGCTTTCTAAGTCTTTTTGGGAGATTTAAACATAAAAAACACCATCACCTCCCTTAAACCACTTAGAATTTGTTGGCAGAGATAGGTATATTAACAAGCAATTTTAGTATAAAGCAGAGTGGGGAAAATGCTTTAAGAGAAACATAGATCAAAATGTTCAAGAAAATAAATGAGATATAGATTATACTGTTCGAATATGTAAAAGCATCAGATATTAGTAGAATTTTGGTTCAGGAAGAACATTTCAGGCAGAGGAAAAGATGAAAGCAAAGTCATTGACACATAAATCTGCATAGCACCTGTAGGAAATAAACATTACGCATTTGACCCTGAATCATGAGGTAGGAACGTGATAAACTTCCAAAGATTGGGGCATATCTCGAGACTGGTCAAGTCCAGATGTGAAAGGATGAGGGCAGGAATAATATGCTCATGGCAGCAGTGGGAATGGAGAGGTGGGGGCAGGTAAGGGAAACTTTGTAGAGGCAGAAGTAGTAGGGCTTCATAACTAATTGGATGTGAAGATAAAAGAGAAGGAGATGTAAAGATCACCCTGATTTTCTAGCCTTATATGCCTGAAGTAACGATGCCTTTACTAAGAAAGGGACAAAGGAGGTTTGGCGTATCTGGTGATACCATGTCAGCTTTAGCCATGTTAAGCTTAAAAAATACTCAGGGGATTTTTTGGTGAAGACATCTGAGAGTAGAAAACCTGGGTGTGGTGTTCAGGAGAGTGGTCAGTCTTCAGTGATTTGGGGGTAATCAACATAGTAATGATAGTGATGATTTAAGAATAAATGAATTAAAGTCCATCAATAATTCCAGCAACCTATGCTGTAGATAAACTAGTTTTGAAAATTGCTTTAATTCTTAAAGTAAGTCATATTATTGTTTCAGTTTCTGCTTAATGATTCATGAGTTCTTATTTTCTTCTGTGTGTTTTATTTGTAGCCCGTGATTTTTAACTGTTTATTTGTCTCCTCTGTCTCTCATCCCTCTCCCTTCATTCCATCACGCTCAATTTCTTTGTTCTTTGTGATTCCTTTTGACTTTCATCTTCTAATGTAATAAGAAATGAATTTCTAATTCTTGGACTGTTAGTCCCTGACATTCTGTATGACTCACTAAAATGTTTTGAGCGGTTATGAAAATATGGAAATATTTTCCATATTTTTGAACGATGCCTCCAGAAACGTACAATCTACTATCCCAGCCACATTTAGACGGAGGAGATTTTTCTGTTTCTGGATAAGGAGAACCTAGCTTTTCTCCCTAGAAATAACAGATATTCAACATTCGTTGTGTACTATGTTTCAGGTACTAAGGATTTAAGCTGAATAGCACACACAGTCACCTTCTGTAAGCAGCTCACAATGTAATGGGCTTCCATGACGGAATTTGCTTAAAACTTTTTTCTTCCCCAGAGCCCTCATTTCAGACACTGGTGTTTGCTAATCCATTGTATGCAAATGCATTTAATTCCATAATTAAAATTGTTTTTAATTTATCACCTGTGGCTTGTTGCTTGTTTGGTCAGATTATTCTTGAAAAGGATGACCATACTTTATGTTTTAAATGACCCAGCAAGTATAACCTTATACAACTCAAAGATCATGAAAATGACCAACATATAGAAATGTAAAATTCTTGAAAATTTTCTTCTTATATCTTTTTGTCTTAGCCACAGTATTTCTGAAGTTTCTTCTTTGTGCCTGATAGTAAATATTTAGTGGCTTCGTGTTTGATAATCTAAACCATAATTTAAAATCATTGTACTGGAATTTGAGAAAGCGAAAGAAAATCCTGGCTTCTCTGCACTTTTGAAATCTTTACCCAGAAATACAGTAGGTGTGCAGAAAAACAGCTTTTACTTTATTCAAAAAATCAATGTGAAATATGCAGACTAGAGCTTTTTGTTTTACTTCTGCTCTTGTGGGTCCTGGAGGCAAAGATGCAGTGGTGCTTATTGTGATAGACAGAAAGTGGTATCTGGGAACACAGATTCCCTCCAGGGTGGAGTGCTCAGGCCCTCACATTTGAACTTGGCCATGTGCACCCTAAGATTCTTTTCTCACTTAGAGTCTCTCCCTTGCAGTTCCCAGTGGTAGGGAGTAGTGAGTCAGGCATTACCCCCTCACCTGATTTTTAAAAGTGTAAGGATTTAAAATATTGCATTTAATTTATAACTGTTAAATTAAAAATCTTGGTTTGTTTGCTTTCTTTGATTTCCCTTTTAAATCCTTTGGATTTGAGGATAGCCACAAAGAAAATGAGCAGAATGAAAAATTATGAGAAACTATCATAGTTTGCAACTTTCATTAAAATACGTAAAACCTGAGAATTGCAAACTATGCTATGAAATGATACTTGGGAAGAAAATCACTTTTCACATCGGGGTACTAACCCCTGCTGCTAGAACACTTTGTTATTAGTAGTTAGTTTTTTTTTGTTTGTTTGTTTGTTTTTTTAAAATTATTGCTAACATTCTGGTTTTTTAAAAAATTAATTTATTTAATTAATTAATTTATTTATGGCTGTGTTGGGTCTTCGTTTCTGTGCGAGGGCTTTCTCTAGTTGTGGCAAGCGGGGGCCACTCTTCATCGCGGTGCGCGGGCCTTTCACTATCGCAGCCTCTCGTTGTGGAACACAGGCTCCAGACGCGCAGGCTCAGTAATTGTGGCTCACGGGCCCAGTTGTTCCGCAGCATGCGGGATCTTCCCAGACCAGGGCTCGAACCCGTGTCCCCTGCATTGGCAGGCGGATTCTCAAACACTGCCACCAGGGAAGCCCTAGTAGTTAGTTTTAACAAAGTTGCTGTGTTGTTTCTTCCCCCATCTTACAAAGACCTCAACCTTTTTCTGGTCCCCTCCAAGACAACAAGCTGTTGCTTGGCTATAAAATTTGAGAATGGATTTGTGGATGCTGGCTAGATTACCAGGGCTCGAACCTGTGTCCCCTGCATTGGCAGGCGGATTCTCAAACACTGCCACCAGGGAAGCCCTAGTAGTTAGTTTTAACAAAGTTGCTGTGTTGTTTCTTCCCCCATCTTACAAAGACCTCAACCTTTTTCTGGTCCCCTCCAAGACAACAAGCTGTTGCTTGGCTATAAAATTTGAGAATGGATTTGTGGATGCTGGCTAGATTATAACTGGTTTTTCATTTTTTTTCCTAGCTTGCTACATGCTCCTCTCCATTACTGATTGATAAAATATTATTCCCTGTCATTCTGAACTTGAATTCGATTGTACTTTGATGGGATGTATACTAAATAATTTTAATTAGAACGTCAAGGTGGTATATTTGAGAGAGAGCAGGGTTTAAAGCCAGGAGACCTAGTTTCCAGTTCCATCGACTCCATTTGCTGTCTGTTATGACCTTGAACACATATTTTAAACTTTCTGAATATCAATTATCTTTTTAAAAATGAATTATAATGATTATTCTCCTACTTCCCTCATAGAATTATTGAGTGGATCAAAAGAAAATGTATGTGAATGTGTTAGTAACCATATGGAAATTATTCTTAATAGTGAATTTAAAAGAATACTTTCGACTATATTCAGAGTTGGGGATCTGAACTGGAGCTCACATTTAATTGTACATTATTCATTAAAAAAATGGTAAGAAGAAAAGAAATTAACTAATGTAATGATAAAATTACAGAGGAATGTTTTCAGCTCAAAAATAGGATTTTTAAGGACTTTACCAGATTAATTACTACTTATTTATGCATAATAAATTTCTAAATCAAAATAATGCTGCATATATTTTCATACATCTGTTTTTAGCATAAGAAACCTAAACAAGAGCAGAAGAAAGCTTAATTTAGGACATTAAAAACCTGGTCCTTTGTTTGCTTGTTTGTGGTTTGTTAATTTTGTTTGTTGGCCATTTGGTTCATTGTTCTCTGACTTATCACGAGAAAGATTCGAGAGAGAAAAAGAAGTTAATTTTTGAAATGTTTCCATTTGGGATGAAAATAACAGTGAATTAAAGATAAATGTAAAAGAATTCTAAAGATCTCCATTTCCTTATCTGTAAAAATGATTAGTCCTTCCAGAAATTCCATTAACGTAGCATTTCATGACTGTGGTCCCTGGAACACTGATGAAAATGGTTTAGAATATTTGTTTAAATTGTACTTTGCTCAGACTTATTGAATCACAATCTTTGGAGGTGGTGGCAACAAGAATACCAGCATCTTTCATTGAAGGCAAGCTTTCCTTCTTTTTAAAGGTTGAATAATACCTCACTGTATGTACATACCACATTTTCTTTATCCATGCATCTGTCGATGGACACATATAGTGCTGCTGTGCTAACATAGTGCCTCTAGCTAACAATATTGTGCTGTGCATTTAAAATTTCTTAGAAGGGTAGATCTCAACGTTAAACATTCTTACCACAAAACATAAAAACAAAAACATACAAGTAAACGTTTATTGTAGTATAGTTGCTTTACAATGTTGTTTTAGTTTCTGCTGCACAACTAAGTGAATCAGCTATATGTATACATATATTCCCTTCCTCTTGGACCTCCCTCCTCCACCCCACCCCCCAGTCCCACCCATCTAGGTCACCACAGAGCACAGAGCTGAGCTCCCTGTGCTATACAGCAGGTTCCCACTAGCTATTTATTTTACACATGGCAGTGTATTTATGTCAAACCTAATCTCCCAATTCATCCCACCCTCCCCTTCCCTCTCTGTGTCCACAGGTCCATTCGAAAGGGCACAAGTAAGCTTTTGAAAGTGATGGATATGTCTATTAATCAATTGCAGTGATGGTTTCACAGGTGTATGCCTATGTCCCAAACACATCACATTGCATATATTAGATATGTATGGGGTTTTGTAGGTCAATTATACCCCAATAAAACTTTTAAAAAACCCAGCATCTGCAATATAAACAAGTATGGTGAATGAGTCTTCAGCACATTAAAATTTTCAGATCACTACATTTGTCTATAAATCTGTGCAAGCAACTGTGTGTATATGTGCCCCATTTTTATTCCCATGCTCATGCAACCTGGAAGAGTGCTAATGCATGGTTGTGGGCACCACATATTATTAATTTAATGCTTCTAGGGCACGAATTGTATTTAAAGTTTCATAATTTTAACTGATGAATTTAAAATGAAGTCAGTTAATGCTAACAAAGAAGGTATGTTATGAATTAATCTTTGTTTTAATATGTTAATTATTTGCATTTGAGCACACGATAATTGGGCAAGCTCCACATAGATTGCAACTTTGTGAAATGATCACCACAATCAAGGGAACATACTCATTATCTCACATAGTTACCATTTTCTTTCTTTCTTTCTTTCTTTCTTTCTTTCTTTCTTTCTTTCTTTCTTTCCTTCCTTCTTTCTTTCTTTCTTTCTTTTTTCTTTCTTTCTTCCTTTCTTCCTTTCTCCCTCCCTCCCTCCCTCACTCCTTTCTTTCTTTCTTTCTCCCTCCCTTCTTTCTTCCTTTTCTTCCTTCCTTCCTTCCTTTCTTTTTCTTTCTTTCTTTCTTTCTTTCTTTCTTTCTTTCTTTCTTTCTTTCTTTCTTTCTTTCTTTCTTTCTTTCTTTCTTTCTTTCTTTCTTTCTTTCTTTCTTTCTTTCCTCCCTCCCTCCCTCCTTTCTTTCTTTCTTTCTTTCTTTCTTTCTTTTTTAAACTTAAAGACTTACTTTTTAAAGACCAGTTTTAGGTTTCACAGCAAAATTTAGAGGAAGGTATAGGGTTTTCCTATATATCCCCTGCTTCCACACATGTGTAACCTCCCCCATTATCAACATTCCCCACCAGAGTGGTACATTTGTTACAGTTGATGAGTCTACATTGACACATCATACTTACTCAAAGTCCGTAATTTACTTTAGCGTTCACTCTTGGTGTTGGACACGCTATGGGTTTGAACAAATGTATAGTGACATGTATCCATTATTATAGTATCATGCAGAGTATTTTCCCTGCCCTAAAAATCTTCAATGCTCTGCCTACTCATCAACCCCCCCACCCCATCCCCAACCCCTGGCAACTACTGATCTTTTTACTGTCTTCATAGTTCTTCCTTTTCCAGAATGCCATATAGTTGGAATCATACAGTATGTAGACTTTTCAGATTGGCTTATTTTACTTACTACAGGCATTTAAGATTCTTCTATGTCTTTTCCCAAGTTGATAGCACATGATATATACATTGATACATGCATACATTGTGAAATGATCATGACAATCAAGGTAATTAACATATCCATCACTTCAAATAGTTACTATCCTCCCTCTCTTCTTTCTTCCCTCCCTCCCTCCTTCCTTTCTTTCTTTCTTTCTTTCTTTCTTTCTTTCTTTCTTTCTTTCTTTCTTTCTTTCTCTTTCTTCCTTCCTTCCTTCCTTTCTTTCTTTCTTTTCCTTCCTTCCTTTCTTTCTTTCTTTCTTTCTTTCTTTCTTTCATGAGAACAGTTTGGATCTAGTTTCTTAACAAATTTCAAGTATACAATACAGTATCATTAACTATGGTCACCGCATTGCACATTAGATCTCCAGCATGTATTTATTTGGCATAACTGAAAGATCCAACTTCAATCTTTTGCATGTGGCTATCTAATTTCCTCAGTACTATTTATTGAAGGGATTATTCGTTCCTAGTTGAATGATCTTGGCACCCTTCTCAAAATCAATTGGCCATAGATGTATGGGTTTGTCCTGTGGAGAGGCATGGGCTGACTCTTGGTTCTTGGAGTTAAAGATCATAGAAGAAGGGCATCACATTTGGCTGGCCCAGGCACTGTTGGATACTTTCCAGCCAAATGGAGTCCAAGGTTTGGGACTCTTCTACAAAGTCGCAGTGTCCCTCCTCAGTCAATTCTTGAAGCAGGACTGAGGCCATGTGTGAGCCCCATTCTGTACGCCGAATGGCATTTTCTCAAAGCTATCTCAGAAACTGAGATTTGACAGATGGTATTCTTCCAAGCTGCTGGGGTCATCCAACAAAAGGAGAAATGTTGTCAAGTGAAACTGTAGATTTTGCTGGAATTTTTTGATTATTGATTCAATCTCTTTACTTTTTGTAGGTCTCTTCAGATTTTCTATTTCTTTTTATGTCAATTTTGGCAATTTGTGTGTTTCTAGGAATTTTTCCATTTCATCTAGGTTATCTATTTTTTTAATGAGCAGTTGTTCATACCATTCTCTTACAAACCGTTCTATTTCTGTAGGGCTGTGGTAAAGTTTTCACTTTCACTTCTGATTTCAGTTACTTGCATGTTTGCTTTTTTACCTAGTCTAGCTAAAGATGTGTCAATTTTGTTGATCTTTTCAGAGAACCAAACTTTGGTTTTGTCAATTTCATCTATTGATTTTCTTTTTGATATTTCATTTATCTCTGTTCTAATCTGTATTATTTCCTTTCTTCTGCTACTTTTGGGTTTAGTTAACTCTTTCTAGTCCCTTACAGTTTAAAGTTACGTTGTTGATTTGAGACCTTTCTTCTCTTTTAATTTTCAGCTATTACTTTCATTCTGAGCACTGCTTTCACTGCATCCATAAGTTTCTGTAGGTTGCATTTTCCTTTGTGGAGGAAGGCAGGAAGAAAGAGTATGAATTCATCTTGGAATATGTTGAGTTGAGGTACCTGTGAGACAGGTACTGATTAAGGAAATGTATTTGTACCTGGAATTCAGGAAAAAAGGTGGACTTCAAATACAGATTTGGGAATAGTTCACATATAGTTAGAAGTCATATAGGTGGAGAATAATTAAATGCATGTCAGTGGCAGAGAGGTGGAAAGTATACACAGAAAGGGAAAAGTCTCTCAGGAATGCCAATATTTGAAAATTGGTTAGGAAGACGCCAGCAAAAGAGGCTGAGAAGCAGATGGTAAAGAACTGGGAGTGGGGATGGGAGCAAAAAAATAGTGTTTTAAGAAAGAAGTGGAGGGCTTCCCTGGTGGCGCAGTGGTTGAGAGTCCGCCTGCCGATGCAGGGGACACGGGTTCGTGCCCCGGTCTGGGAAGATCCCACCCCGTGAGCCATGGCCGCTGAGCCTGCGTGTCTGGAGCGTGTGCTCCGCAACGGGAGAGGCCACAACAGTGAGAGGCCCGCGTACCACAAAAAAAAAAAAAAAAGAAAAAAAGAAAGAAGTGGAACATTGCAATAAAAGATGCAAAGATGCTGAAATGTTGAGAGATAGGAAGAGGGAAAAGTACCCTCAGGATCTGATGACCTGGGATAAATGGCAGTCTTAGAGGGTACAGTGGAGAGATGTGACCAGATTGGATGGTTAGAGATACGGGGGTAAACACTGGTTTCAGAGGTTTAAAGGACAGAAGAGGCATAAGGTGGCAGCTGAATAGTAACATAAGGTTGAAGGAAAGGTTTTTTTTCATGGAGTGACTTCAAAAAGTTTAAACATTGATAGGAAGAAGCAATATAAAGGGAGATGAAGAGGTTTAAGGGGAAAAGGGATAATCAATATCCTGTCATTCCTAAAAAACGATAAATTATTTATTGCCTTGAAGGGTGGTTTGTCTTTTTAAGCATACACGTCATTTCTTCAGCTAAGTATTAGTCCTTTGGTGATAGGTCATTCTCCTATTTGGATTTCCATGCTCTCAATCCCCAAATTCACCCCCTGCCACACACACACATACACACACACTGCAGACACGCACACATTCCCTAGTGGTGATGGTACATAATTGATACTTCATAAATATTTGCTTGTCACTGATAGTTCAAAATATTTAAAGGTTAGTGACCTAGAAAAGGCATTTCTCAGCAACTCTGCCAATAGCTTTCTTCTCTATTGTAATAGAAAATGATAAACCATGTCCTCATTCTCTCATTAACATTCAGCAGCAATAGATGAATACTAAATCCTCACTGAATAATTTAGCTTCAAATATTTACCCTTTGATGTACAAGTAAGGCAAGGCTGGAAAACACCATGTACTGAATCTGTTCTTAGAAGGTATCCTTTTAGTATATTTAACACTTTAAGTGCCAGATGAAACCCTGAGAAACAGAACAAAAAGCTTCAAAGAAAGTTTCAAATTCCTGTGATGAATTTACACCTATCCCCCCCAGCCCTCCCCTTGCTCCATCTCCATTTTACACTTGCGATTGAAAACCTAACTGAGGAGTCCTGGGCCACTATCTTTGTTCTTCATCCTGGGCTCGGATATTAATGGTCAAGAGGTTTGTGTTATATATTTTTTTAACTCCAACTGTATTTTTAAGACCCTACAGTTTCCTGAGCACTAGGGATTCACCAAGGAGGCATCGATAGAGGCGTTGAATTGGTAGGAAGAACGTTGAACCAAAACAGATCCAGGTTCAAATCCTGCCTCTGCTATTTAAAAATTCCCACTTGCACAAGAGACTTAACTGAGCCTCCAGGTCCTTGTTTTTACAGCGAGATTGGGTTTACTTACCAAACTCCTTAACTATTGTCAGGATGAAAGATAAATGGCCTGGCGTCCTGTGAGCCCACAATGAATGGTTGCATTTGACTGGAGTAATGAGCAGTTTCCTTCACCTTGTTCCTCCCTTCACCTTCAGCAGGGAAATTTTGTGATTTCAGTTCCTTCTCTCTCCTAGATTTCTTGTTTGGGCCAATTTATGCTCAAACCTGTGATGTGTGGAGGGGGAGGTCCTGGACCATTTTTCTTGTTCCTACGTCTGGTGATAAATGGAACACATGACTGAGATTCACTGACTATAATTATGGCAACTTTACTCGGCAGCTGAGCTTCTTCTGCTCTTTTATGTCTTAGAAAGTGACATTTATTAATATTTAACTTTTGTTTATGTGCCTACCTAGTGGTGTGTTCTGTACAGATAATGCAAAAATGTCCATTCTTTGGGCCTCAGGAGCTAAAACGATGGACAGCTCTATTCACTCCCTTGTAGGGTAAAAAGTAGAGAGCAGTTGTGTGCGGGCAGGAGTGCCACTCTCTGACCCAGTGTGCTTTCTATCCCAGGTCTATATATACTCCCAGTCTGTTTCATGTGCGCGTTCGAGATTCCAAGAGCTCTGCAGGAGAGCATTTGGTCAGCACACAGTGCAGCGTGATGGCCTGCAGGGTCTCTTCCAGGCTGCAAACATAAGGGGCAGATGTCAGGTTAAGTTTTCTCCCACCTGTGATTCCTAAGGGACATAGCTCTACTGGGCTGTAGGTGAGGGATTCTGCCAGGATCCCAGAATCAGGCAGTCTCCACAAAGCAACTGAACAGAAGGTAGAGAAGACAGGAGTCAGAGTTGAGGACTCTGGGGGACTTAGAGACAAGCCTGACTCCTTACAGCCTGGCTGTGGAAACGGGCCAAGAGCTATTGAGAGCTCGTCGCTTAGCAACAGGACACCAGATAATAAAGGGGAGTTGGAGGCTTTTTAGTTTCCCAGACTGCAGGTAATTTTTCTAGAGGGAGTCTGGAAAGCATGTTATTATATCTTTTTCGTTTCTGGAGTCTAGCATTTGTTCAGCCTGTCCATTAGGCAACAGAATGTAGTTAGTGAGCCCTCCCTGTATGCAGTGAGATCTGGGGGTTCTGTCCCTTCAGCAGTGTGAGCACAGATACTATATTTAAAATCGAAAGCTCAGGGGTAAGTGGGTGAGTGCCACTTAGTGCAAAGTAGCAGCAGTCACTGCATATATTTCTGAATAAGAAGGCAGATGGAAAGTAGCAGCTGTGATAAGAGAGTGGTAAATAAAACGTCAGCCGAAGTTCTTAAAAGAAATATCTTATCAAAGAGTGATGGCATCTTCTACTTAGGAAATATTTGTAATTCCTAGGTTTCCTGGTCCTGTGAATAACAAGCTGTCGAAAACCAGGTTATGAGAACTGCAGTGAAAAATACGAGTTAGCCGTGCTCTTCCAGCCTAAGGAGGCAAATAGGTACCAGTCTGTGATCGGTAAGAAAATTGAGAGCAAGCACTTAAACATTTTTAGCAATTCGACAGAGTAACTGTATGTTTGTTGAATCTAATTTTTAAAAAAATCAAGCCTTAAATGTTTATGTCTTTTTGCTTTATTTTTATAGTAATTCATTTTTATTGTATTAAAATAAAAGAATTAGTCCTCTATGGATTAAAAATTAAAATCAAACAAACATAGAAAAAATCTGGCCCTTAGACACAGATAGTTTGAGAAGCACTGCTGTAGACCAGGGGTCAACATGCTTTTTAAATAAAGGTCCGGGTACTAAATATTTTAGGATTTGTGGACTGTACGGTTTCGATTGCCACTAGTAACTCAGCTGTTAAAGGGCAAAAGCAGCCATAGACAATACATAAATGAATGGATATAATCACGGTCCCATAAAACTTTATTTATATAGACAAAGAATAGAAGATTTTGATTAAGCACTTACGGGGTAAACCCTGAGATGCTACATTTCTGGCAGTCTCTCAGATGATGCTATGCTTCTGGTTCATGGTCCCATTCTGAGAGGCAAGCCTTGATAAAAGGATTCGGAAGGTGAACGTCAAAAGACACGGGGAAACCCCTCTGCCACTTAGGAGTGGAGTAACTGTGGGGGAAGTTATTTATCTTCCAAACCTTAGTTTTCTCATCGGAAAAAGAGAGGTGATAATTTTACCTTATTTAATTTCCATGATGAGGTTTAAATAAAATTAAGTATGTTAAAAAGTTTTATAAAAATATGCAAAAAGGGCTTCCCTGGTGGCACAGTGGTTGAGAGTCCGCCTGCCGATGCAGGGGACGCGGGTTCGTGCCCCGGTCCGGGAAGATCCCACATGCTGCGGAGCGGCTGGGCCCGTGAGCCATGGCCGCTGAGCCTGCACGTCCGGAGCCTAAAAAAAAAAAAAAAAAAAAAAGCAAAAAATAATGCTAAAAGTTGTAATGTAGATTTTCAGTGCTCCACTGCCCTTACTTTTCTTTCAACTACTTTAGTTTAAACTATGTGAAGATATGTATGCAAGTTAACGTTTATCTGCATAGGGAAGTTCATTTTTACTTGAAGTACCTCAATCACAAATACACACTCTGTCTGTGGTTAGTTAGCATCTGTAGGACCTTGATTATGGGTCCACATCACGGAGGTGGCTATGAGAGGCATCTCAAAAAATCCTGTGTAAGTATGCATTAGACACTTGGTTAACACTGGTGTTAAAAACCCAGTATTTATTGTGAAAATGAGTGCAGTTCAATAAATGGCTAAAAAGACCACAGGTATGAACAAAGTACATATAATGAATCAGCCAGTCCAGCAATCTAGCACCTTAGAGTTGACCTTTAAGCACAGAAGACCTTCCAGTCTTATCCTTTATGCTACAGAACTCAGTTCGGTCCAGCAAGAAATTTCAGTAAGAATGCAGTCAGAACAGTGTTGCATTTTTTCACTGAAAGGATTTTCCTTGACAGGATTTGTCAGAGTCCCTGAAAGGACAAGAACTGGGACTTCACCGTGCCTACAGAACAGGCTTTATGACACTTTTTGTGTCTACTGGCTAGTAAATATTTGTGTAAGAGGCAAGACGCAGTATAAGACATACTTTCCATTGCCTAGTAGTGACGTTGTAGGAGGGGAGACACATAGCTCCATCCACTTCTAATTTCTCAAACCTAGCAGTGTGAATGGCCAAACTGGCATCAGACAGTTTGCCACATCTGATGCCATCATCGTTTTTACAGCACATGACCCTGCTAAAGATTATTATTTTCCTTTTTCCTCACCTTCTAAGGGAAGGTGCAAGGAAGACATCTTGGAATTACTGAGAGAAGCTGTCCCCACGTGGAGGAGAAGGGCATCTTGAGTCACTGAAGACAGCTGTGTTCAGAAGGGCAGGTTAGGCCTTTTGTCTACAACATGGACTTGTAATGGGACCCTTGGTATGCAGAAAACAACTTTATCTAGAATGGAATAGGGTATGGTTTTCCAGGCGTTAAAACAGAAAAACTGGCAGATCTGAGAAAGAGAGAACCCTTGGGGAAATAGAAATGAGATTCAGGGTCTGAAAGTGGAAAGCAGCTAAGTTGATTCTGATATAGTGTTCTCAGGGCCAGGGGTCACCTCTGGATATGGCTGTAAGAAAACCTTCCTTATATTTGTAGTAGGAAGCAAGTCCAAGCAACCTTAACCTTGGAGACAAGGTAACCTTTAAAGACTAAACGAGGCATGTGGTGTGTTTTAAAACTCTTCTGGGCTCTTGAAAGCCCTTAGTAGGAATCTCCATTCAGGGAAGGGGAGGTAAGGGTTCTGGGTGGATGCATTGCTGGGCTCAACAGCTTTCTTGAGTTAAATGGTAACCTGAGAGTGACTGTGTAGGACCTGAAAATGAGGGCTAAGACTGCAAACTTGGGAGCTCAACTGGGGAGTCCTCTAAGCTAACTCGGACTAGGAGAATGAAATCCTCCATCAGAAAGATCCTCAGTGTCCTGGGACAGATCGGCACCACCAGAGCAGCACCAGTTCTCAAGAGTGACACCATGTGGCAGTGAGAAGAAAAGCAGCCTTGACTGAAGTCTCCAGTATTCTCCTGGCTTGGACGTTAAAGTTGGATTGACTCCTTCCTTTCAACTACAGCAGCTGCATGACACTTGATAATTCATGGAGAAGACATAGCCATGAAAAGTGAGATGCCTGATAATAGGGAAGGGGATCTTATGTCGTTGACTAGAAAATAAGAGATGTTTTCATACAGGTCTCTCTCATTTGTGAAAGAGTTCATGGATTTGTTGTAGGAATGAAATAAAATAACCAGTGTATAGATTTCTTGAAAAGAACAAAATAAAATAATATCATTAATCATAAAGGTATCATAGGTAGTACATATTACAATTATTATCATAGTCTGGCAATTCGATGTCAGATAAAGTAAATGTCCTAGGCAACTGTTGTCCTTCTTGCTTTACTTTGTGCTTTTAAAATTTTCATATCTAGAGGACCATCATTGGTTGAGTTGTGTCCCCCAAAAGATTATGTTCAAGCCCTAACCCCCAGTACTTGCAAATGTGACTTTATTTGGAAAAAGGATTCCAGCAGATGTAATCAAGTTAAGATGAGGTCAAGTTAAGTGGGCCCTAATCCAGTATGACTGATGTCCTTATGAGAAAGGAGAGACACAGAGAGAAGCACACACAGGGGAATTCTGTGTGATGCCGGAGGCAAAGACTGGAGTTATGCTGGCATGAGTCAGGGGATGCTGGTGCTCCCGGGAGACAGAAGAAGCAAAAAAGCCCCTTCCTTTAGAGGAGTCTGAAGAAGCATGGCCCTGCCAACAATTCCAGAACTGTGAGAGAATAAATTTCTGTTACTTTAAACCACCAAGTTTGTGGTGCTTTGTTATAGCAGCCCTAGAAAATTAATACAAAGCCTAATAAATTGAAAAATGGAGAATTTTCTCATCACGTAGACAGAATGGTGTCAAAAAACCCAGACAAGTTACTGATAAGTATAAAAATATAAAGACCTTCACCTGTAGCTTGAGGTTGACAAATGAGCTGAATCAAGGCTGGAATCTCTTTGTGGAAGGTGCATTTGGCAGCTTACAGGACAGTTAAAGGAGCCCAACAGATGGGACTTTTTTCAGGCCTTTGAGGGGAATGGAAATGGAACATTGTTCAATTTCTGCCTTCCTCAAGACTTCCTGCTCTTCCCCTTCTCCTGCCTTTTCCCCATCTTTTCTCTTCTCTTTCTCTTCCCCCCTGACCCAGTAACCTCTGCAAAGGTTTCTCCACTTTAAAATATCTTTAGTAGAGTACTGAAATAAGAAAGCTAGTTTAAGAACCTTGCTAGCTAAAAGATGACCAACAGTTTCCTAGAAAGCTGTCCTGAAACCCTTCTCACCTTGGGAACTGAAGTGTAAGCAAAGAAATTCCCCAAGACCCAAGTGATAACCTAGGACTTCAGCCAATAGGCTAAATCCCCTGTTGTTTCTCAAAGTTAGTTGACGAATATACTAGACAGTTGGTTTCTTTCCCTGAGGAAGCACCTAGTTCTGAGCCTGGATGCATTTAAAAGAAAGGGAGTAGAATAACAGGTGTATCAGTGACCAACTTGTTCTTCCCGAGAATTGGGACATGTCAAGGAAGGGAACGTGGAGTCTTCTGGAAATAAACATCAACTCCCCACCCCCCCTTCATCCCCATACACACACCTCTCACAGAGCTGCTCAGGAGTGACAGGGGAATCTCCAAGGGAGAGGAAAACTGATATATCCAAGCTCTGAGGCTTGAGATGGAAACACCAGCAGGGGAATCTTCTGAGTTAGTTTCCTAGTAACTCAAAGCCAGTGAAATTTTGGCGTTTTATTTTCTTTCCTTGAGAATAATGACTCCTGAGAGGAGTCTGAGCAATTAAAAAAATGAGAGAAGGAAGAACTTACTGATGGCTAACCTGTCACTGGACTCCTGTATCTTTTTTTTTTTTTTTTTTTTTTTTTGCGGTACGCGGGCCTCTCACTGCTGTGGCCTCTCCCTTTGCGGAGCACACTCCGGACGCGCAGGCGCAGCGGCCATGGCTCACGGGCCCAGCCGCTCCGCGGCATGTGGGATCCTCCTGGACCGGGGCACGAACCCGTGTCCCCTGCATCGGCAGGCGGACTCTCAACCACTGCGCCACCAGGGAGGTCCTGTATCTATTTTTATATCTCCCTTTTTCTCTCTCTCTCTCTCCCCCTATATATATTATATATACATAATTATTACAGAAAACCTGGACTGCTGTATCTTAACAATGAAATAAAATTATTATAATGCCCGGATTGTCATTAATCCATGTCTGTTCAGTGATTAATTAGAACAGATTCTAGCTCTGTGATGTAAAACCGTAAACTGGGCGTATACTTATTTGGGGCCTTGGAGTTATGAACTGACCTAAGCCAATGTGGCCATTCACAACTGTGAGATATCAGAAGAACCTACGCTTAGAGGTAGAGAAGTCTCTAGGTGTCCTCTTCCACACCTTCACAATCAGGAGCAATGTCAAATCAAAGCAAGTGTCAGAACAAGTCTATCTGCCACAGAGCAAACATTTGTGAGCGAGCCAGCCCCCAAACATGAGCTACACTGTTCTTTCCACTCCAGGGAAGTTCCAGTTCTCTGTCCTTTTATGCACACTCAAGTATTTTTCATGAAACGTTCATTCAAGACAGAATGTGATACTATTCTAGAAGCAGTATTCAGCTAGACTTTTAGTCAGAAGTCAGGTCCTGGATACTTGAGTGAGATTTGTAGTATTCTTAAGTGATGAGATCCAGCACTAAATTGAAATCCTTTATCCCAGGGATTTATATAATCTGCACAAGGGAGGTGCTTGTACAATACTTCTAGACAGTTCTCAGATCTTAGACATCATTTATTTTACCAATTAAAGCTTACTCCTGATATCCTTTATGCAATTAAGAACCCCTCTAGTAAAGACTTGGATATGGAATACTGAAACTTTTAGAAGCTGCCTCTGGAATCTGATCAGAGCTTTTCAGTTATTAACAAACCATCCTTAGAGCAAGTATATCTGATTAGAGTACTAAAAATATTTGCTAACTTACCCCACCTCCCATCCCCAAGGGTTACCTAAGGTAACTTACATACATCACATTATTCAAAATACATTTAGAGAATTTAACATCTAGCCTTCTTGTTCCACCAGATGTTCATTTTCCTTTGAGTTATTAAAACCTGCTCTGCAATTTTTATTCACACAAAAGAATAAATAATAATAGCTTTGAATATGTGCATGGGGGAGGAGATAGAAATGGAAGCCTTTTGTTTTTTAATTTTTTTTAAGGATATTTATTTATTTATTTATTTATAGCTGCGTTGGGTCTTCGTTGCTGTGTGCGGGGCTCTCCTAGTTGCGTCGAGCGGGGGCTACCCTTCTTTGCAGTGCGCGGGCTTCTCATTGCGGTGGCTTCTCTTGTTGCGGAGCACGGGCTTTAGGCACGTGGGCTTCAGTAGTTTTGGCACGTGGGGTCAGTAGTTGTGGCTCGCGGGCTCTAGAGCACAGGCTCAGTAGTTGTGGTGCATGGGCTCAGTTGCTCCGTGGCATGTGGGATCTTCCTGGACCAGAGCTCGAACCCGTGTCCCCTGCATTGGCAGGCAGATTCTTAACTACTATGCTGCCAGGGAAGTCCCGGGAAACCTTTTTTATTTTAAAAATAGAACTGATCCTACAAAATCAGCTACTTTATGTCACTTAGCACCCTCCCCTGCCACCCTCAGTCAATTAATCAGCTGTCCGAACCAGGATGCTGATAGCCAAAGGGGGAAGAGAAACAGGTATCATCTTAAGACACCTCTCTTTAAGTTTGGTGCTGATGTTTAAAAACATTAAGTGATGAGACTGAGCCATCACAAGCAGTGACCACTGCTATATCTCACCAGGTAATATTTACTTTGTTGAACTTATTGAAGACCAGAGACTGGTTCTTAGCCTAAGAGGTTCAGAATTTGAGTTTGCCAGTGTTTTAGAACTGATTGGATTTGGGGACGCCCACTCATGCTAATTAAGCAACCAAGTGACATATACAGACTGGAAATGTTTAATTCACAATGAAAACAACAACTGCCAAGTGGACCTAATACTAACATTCATTTGACCAATATATTTTTCTCCCTGTGTACAAGCCACTGGGAAAATCAAATGATCAAGCTTGCAACTGAACAAGGAATCAAAAGAGAAGGGCTTGGTTATATGATAGGAATATTTTATACCATTGAGCTCTGCCAGGGTTTCCATTATAGGTACAGACCTGCCAAGGGTACTATTTCCTCATGTTAATTCAACAGGTAGCTTTATGCCCCATCCCTAGCTTGGATGGGAAATGAATTTTGTCTCTGAAAATCTCCTTTTTTTATGTTTTCATGGCTAGAACACTTCCTTCGACAAAACACATCCCCTCTATAAAGATGAAAGCATCTTCAGTCTGGTTAAAATAAAGACTGGTGGTTCTTGGAGCCTAGGGACTTTGCATATCTGCTTTGAGCTATTAGTCAATTTTATGGTTCAACTCACATGGCAACTTTATTTCTAGCAGAATGAATTATCGTAGGCACATCTTCTTCCTCCATTCACCACTTATAGCTAAAGATTATTCTTCTAATCAACACAAAAGTAAAGCACAGAAGTCTTGTGTTATTAGAAGTGAAACTTTAGGACACTAGCATTTAGAATAGTGATTTGTATAGGCATTGGTAAATATCTGTTGAGTTAATAAGTTAGTAAATGCCACTCATATAAGCTCTGGAAAGAACTTTAAAAAGTGGTGAAATAAAGGCAGGGGCGTCTTCTGATAACCAAGATAACTTGGCACTGCCATCAAAAGCTTGGAGCCTAGGCGTTCAGTCCACACTTGCTGTTCTGAGTGAGTTTCCTTGCTGTCAGAGGGAAGGAATCACATCCAACAACTGGATATGAATCAGCCAGTAAGTCATGGGGAACCTAAAACCACGTGGAATGTTTCCAACAACCTCAGTCCTGTTCTGCAGAAGGAAATGCTTTGCCTCATCCCTCTCCCCCTGTACCCCAGCACTGAGAACCCACACGTTTGTTCTCTCTCAACAGGAATAAATAAAACAGCAATTCAGGGTTAATGAGTGGGAGGCATCATGACAATAAGATAAAAGGGGGAGGAAATGTACTGGAAAGAGCTTTGAAAATTAATTAGCAAAGAAAGGTAAATCGTTTTGTTAAATTCCAGAGCTGTAAGTAACCTACTTTTGAAATCATGCGTGCATTCGGAAAACTTCTGTTAAATCACTTTTATTCAACTGTGCTCTGATTATTTTCTTTTCCTTTGAAATATGATCTCCTCTTTAGAGGTTTTAGCCTACTTAAAAACTTTACGTTTTCAAGATGCATTATGATACCACTTTCTGCTTTGCTTTACTTTGTTTCAAGAAAGAACCATAGTAAAAAAGGAACAAATCATTTTTTATTTTGTTTCTGTACTCTGTTTTGTTTTTGTATGTGCTTTCTTCTTTATCAAGATCATGCTCGCCCAAGATAAAAGTTTTTCTATTTTTTTTTTTGGTAATAAAGAGTCAGTTATTTTGAGGCTAGCTGGGGTTACCTGGAGTTATACATAAATAACAAAATTTAAAATATTATAAAAATTAACAGCTCTCTAAAGAAAGTAAAAGGGATAGCTTTCTCAATTTCAAAGTAAGCCAGGGGGATATTTATAAAGGTGTATCTTATCATCGGTCTCTCTAGCTTTGATTGTTTCAGTGCCTACCCAGGTGGTTCCAAATCAAAATCACTTTCCTGCTTGCCTTTCCAGCCTCACCTCTCACCGTTCCTCAACCCCTGCTCCCTTTCTGTGCTCAAGCTATACTGAAAACTTGCAACTTCAAGAATGTGCCACCCTTTCTCTCCCCTTCTAGCCCATGTTCCTGTCACCTGTGATGCTAGTTCCTCATCACACTACCTCCTATCCACCTGGTTAAACATTACTCTCTTTTCAACACTTACCTTATAGGACTATCAACCATGGTGCCATCACTTAGGACTGAAATGGCCTGTACATTCTATACTCCAGAAACATTTGTTGAATGAAATAGTAAAATGATTGAATAAATGCGTACTTCATTAATCCTATTTTTTAATGGATAGGACTAGAAGTTTCTTCTCAGCCCTTCTACTTCACAAATTTTACTCTTGCTGTCCATGTTGTTGGCAACAGTAATTTCCTTATAAATTTTTAGAATGTTGCTGCTCTGTAAATATCGTTTACATAGAACTATGGTCTTAAATTCAGGGGTCCTTAAATTCCTTCTTTGTAAACATGACTTTTAAGCATTCGTTCATTCACTTATTCATCAACTGTTTAATAAAGCTCTTACATAGCCCAGTGATTCAGTGGTGATTTTTCAGAGTAATATTTAGGGAATGTCTTGTTCCCATAGTCCCTTTCTTTTCTTTCCTATTATTTTTTTTATTTTGAGTTACTCCATATTGGGACTTTTCCAATACATTAACAAATATCAGAAAGAGAAAAAATTGTATGTATCCATTTCACTACTTATTTTCTCTGGTGACACGTATTCTAAGGAGAATGCACTATATTGCCTTTGGGAGAGGTGTGTGGGATAGAGAGAGTATATGAGAAAGAGATTATTTATAGTTGGCATATGACCACCACCAGAAAATTTAAATGGTATTGAATGAACTCCCCTTTTGGCTAGTTACCCTACATTTTGAAATTTGAATCTTGATCTACAATGTTAAAAAATATTATCAGGTTTGTTTGGCTTTTAAAACAAAAATTCCTGTTGCAAACCATTTTCTTTTGATTATAACTTAAAATAATGCTTTATATATATATATTCATAAAGCATACTTTCATTACATAAAGCATATGTGTGTGTGTATATATATATATTATATATATAGTAATCTGTGCCATCTAAAAACTGATTCAAAAGTGAGAGTGTGGGCTTCCCTGGTGGCGCAGTGGTTGAGAGTCCGCCTGCCGATGCAGGGGACACGGGTTCGTGCCCCGATCTGGGAAGATCCCACATGC
>NC_041218.1:29353250-29362323 GCF_002837175.3 Physeter macrocephalus
CAGCTGCATAGCACAGGGAGATCAGCTCGGTGCTTTGTGACCATCTAGAGGGGTGGGATAGGGAGGGTGGGAGGGAGGGAGATGCAAGAGGGAGGAGATATGGGGATATATTTATATGTATAGCTGATTCACTTTGTTATAAAGCAGAAACTAACACACCACTGTAAAGCAATTATACTCCAATAAAGGTGTTTTTAAAAAAGTGAGTTACCATATTTTATCAATTCTGAGGTCCCATTTTGAATAGAGAGGGAAAAATACTACCTTGTTTAATAAATACACTTATTTTAAGACATACTGTGAAAGGAAAATCAAAATGGAGTCAGTATTGGTAGGAGCTAAAATGGAGCTAGGAGGCCATCGAGGAAGTGTGACTTATGCACGTCTCTGCTGGAACGGAACCCACAATGTTCCAGAATCAGCCTATCTATTTATCAGACCCTTACCTTAAAATAACTTGCAACAGCCTACCCCTTAAGGACAAATATTTACTTTCTTGAGTCAGGGTCAATCATAATTCTTGCCAGACAACTTTAACAACCTTGTAGCTTTTGCCTTTATAAGGTCCTGACTCATTCTCTTCCCCAGAACGCTCTTTTGGTTTTATCCAAATCTGTGTCTCCTGAATTGCAATTCCTAAGACTCCAAATAAACTTTTTTCTTATTTGCAGCCTTCTGCATTTTCTTGGTTGACAGTATACCAGTTTTAGAACAGTAAAAGCATAAAAATGAGGATTTTGAAATCAAAGATATAGTATGTATTTTTTTATTCTGCCAGAAACCAAGCTTGATTATGTAGTCCTTGCTATACAAGTATATTCTACATTTTTCCATATAAATGTGTAGAATGGACACAGAATTTCAGCTGGTTTCTAAATATGACTAAATGAAAATCTTGATTTCTCTACAATGAAGAAACAGCAGTATTTCATATGTCTCTTGTCAAAGTTGTAATGGTTTTCTGTCTGCATGTATGTGTACAGGTTACACTGCCTCTTGGCTAAGCATTTCAGTATTGGTATTTTGCTGCCACTCCATCATTTGACTGTGCGATATTTTCTTTTATCTTTAGTTTCATCCAGAGATGTGCCAAAGCCCAAGCATAATTCCGGAATGGAACAAAAGTATTATTGGGGGCTGAGTGTTATTATTTAAAGCATCATGTTGATCTAAAGTATGGCTTATTCTCATTTCTGCCATTCATTTTATGTAATCAAGAGTTAATCAAATTAGGGTTTTGTCATTACCATAGTCCAGTGTTTTTCAAAGTGTGGGCTAAGGATCACCTGCACAAGAGTCTCCTGGGTTCTGGCAGACATAGTAATTCCTGGACCCCACCTTTGACCTCCTATGCTTGAATATCAGAGGCTGGGCTCTGGAATTTGTATTTTTAACAAGTTGTCCAAGAGACTTTTATGCACCCCGAAGTTTGAGAATTCTGCATAGTGCAGCATGCACTCAGGAGCTAGACTGTTTGGGTTTGCATCCCTGTTAAAAGCAGAGTGACCTCAGACAAATGATCTACACTGGGACTCAGCTTACTCCTCTGAAAAATAAGATAATGTTAGTGCCTTCCTCATAAGGATCTTTTGAGAATTAAATGAGTGAATATTTGTTCAGCACCTAAAACAGTGTTTAGCATGTAATAAACACCATATAAGTGTCTTCCTAAATCTGTAGAAACCAGGGGAAAATAACAGATGTTTATTTAACAGATATTTAGCAAATGCCCTCTATGCATTGGGCGCTGATCCCAGTCTGCAAAGTGCTTGCATACTACGGGAGGGATTTCGTGCAACCGCTCATGCACTCTGCATGTGTGTGTGCTAAGACCTTCAACAGAGATCGCATGATTAATCCTTATGGTCCTAAGACGTAGGTAATGTTATTCTCCTCTTATTGCAAATGACTAAACTGAATCACAAAGAGGTTAAGTAATTTGGCAAAGTTTGGATAGCTACTAAGTGATGGTGTTGGTAATGAACACGGGCAGCTGGACTCCAGTACATGTGCTTTTAACTTTGATATCCTGACAGGGATGTACTCCATTAAAAGGGGTGCTCACGTGACCAAGCCTGAGTTGACTCTTGGATGAATGATGATATATCTGGAGGAGAGAAAAGAACTGGGATACAAAGGTTTCACTTCCCAGTAGGTATGGGTGGGGTTGGCTCTTGCCCCTTCCTTGGGAATTTGGCTCAGATGCTATTGTATTCACAGAAAGTGAAGAGTCTCAAAAATTATATTTTTAATAGACACAAGTTTAATTCAGAGTTTAATCTTGTTTAAACTCTATTCGCTGGATAATCAAACAACCTAATTGTTCCAAATAGCTATGTTAACCTATTTAAGTCTATAATTGGTGTCAACTGGTGGTCAAGTTGATCAGCAGGCTTTCTGGGGTTGGACTCTATATTGTTTTCTTTCTATTGAAAGGAGAAAGTTATTTAAGGTGTGGTATCCATGAATAGTACCTTATATTTACATGAAACCTCTCTCTAGGTGTGGAAAGACTTTCATGCCTACTCCCTTTCAGTTTTTGGATGTGTGGTTAGAGGTCACAATTATGGATCAAGACTGGGAATTATTCAAGTTCTAGTGTGCCATTTGTTTACATGGGGCATGAGTTTCATGATTATAGACAAGAAGAGGTTTTGTGAAGTAATTCACCCCTTTGTTTCCAAAGAGAACCCTTTCCTTCATAACTACATTGGAAATGATTAGGTAAGAAAGGAGGAGTGTATCTTTAGTAAAACTTTTGGAGTATGGTAGTTGGAGAGGAAGGTGCTTAAAAACCAAACTGGGCCAAGTAGACAAGAAGACTAGAATTTCTATTTGCTGTTTGATATAGGGATTAAAGTATACATTCAGCAATTTTCAAATTTCTTTTAGTATGAATTACACTAAGTTTAAAAATTCATAAAATAAACATGAGTTTTTTGGCCCTACTGCCCACAGTCTTTACTGCTCCACTTTATTGCTTCCTCAGGAGTGTTTGTTGCCTTGTGGACATGTAGACAAAGCATCATCAAATTTGCAAATTTTTAAAGGGGTTTCAGAAATCTGGGTTTCTGAACTGTGAAATCCTCTGAATTTTAAATTTGCCCATTTTATTTTAAACATTGAGTGGGTGGGACAAAACACATTTGCATGCTAGATACAGCCCACTGACCAACAGTGTATTGCCTCTGCTTTAGTCTTCCTATAATTTATTCAAGATGAACACTTTTTAAAAAGCAAATATCATTTTTACTGCTAAATATGTTCTCCCTCTATGCTCTCTATTTTATTTTTCAAATAAATGAAAATTCACTAAACTCGTCAATGACTCCTCAATGCCCACAATCAAATCAAAATTCCTTTAATGAAATTCGAGATCTATTTCCTGCTCCATGTTCCACTGCTACCTGTGTGTGTGAGATGGTCTCTTCACCAGGTTGCTCTTTCCCTCTCTGTCCTACTGATGAACTCCTACCCATTATCAACATCAGCTGGAATGTTGCCTGCTGGGCGGAAACTTCTAAGTGAATGATATGGTGGTTATACAATTAACCAGAATGATGTGCAGGAGGAAAAACCTGAATATAAACTATTTTTATAATTTATATCTGCTAACCTGGTTTGACTCATTTTCGATATTTTAAAAATCAGTTCAGTAAATACGTACTGAGTCCTTCCTGTATGCCAGTCACTCTGCTAGGCACTGGAATTACGAGGATTGAAAAAATGGTCTGTCTCTGTATTCACCTTGCTCACAGCCTACAACTGACATGCCATCAAACAATTGGAATGCAGCATTAAAAGTGCTTTATTGGATTTTGTTAGAAGATGCCAAAGGAGAATAGAAAGAATAAGGGCCCTAGGAGCACTCTTCAGAGGAGATACATGAGATGGAATGGAAGGAAGAGAAGAAACTTTACATGGGGCAGGAAGAGGGAGACCATTTCAGGCAGAAGGGAGAGGAATTTCAAGCAGAGGGATTAGTATGTTTATATAAGAAGGCCTGGTAAATTCAGAGAATGGCATGTTGCTTGCTGGAATTATAAATTCATAACAATGTTTAGGTGACTACTAGCATTGGGTTATCACTGTTACCCCGTGCTATAGTTTATATGGAACTTGGCTATGAAATCATTTTCCTGAGGCTTCCTGGAATGAGCTATGAGACTTCTAGTGGAAGCCCTTAATGACTCAATAGATAAATAATGCTTTTCAAGTCCCTGGACCACAACCAAATTAAGGAACCATCTCCACATACCCAAAGTCTTATGTTAGAACGAGAATATATCTTTGTTTACAAGTTCTCTCTTGATCAATTCCTTGGCTCAAACTATGAAAATTTCCACACCAGCTTCCCTGAATCCTGCTGGATCAAACTTCAATATTTCCTTCAGAAATTTTAAATAAATTCAATGAAATTTCATTACAGATAATTTGTGGAACTAAGATCCTTGTTTGATGTTTGCTCCTTTTGCAATATTTCAATTTAAAATCATTAAATTAATAATGTTCCCTGGTCACTTCATCTCTAAGAATCTTGTTATAACATTATATGGTTTGTGATTAGGTATGTGAAATACCCCAGACATTAAAAACAGCCCCTATGAATGAGGTTTTTCACCTTATAAAAAAATAAGCATCTTCCCTCCTGTTCTCCTTAAACAATAGAATGTCTGAGAATATTGCTGTAAAGTACAAAACTTTTGAATAATAAGATTGTGGGATTATATATAATTAAAAAAATGAAACTAAGACTGTCTTTTAGTAACCAAGATTACAAGCAGCAAAAGCCTTGAATTTGCTTAGTTCTCAAAAGATGTGGTTTTACCAGGAAAGCAAATCTCCTTGGGGCACATTGAGTCAGCACATAAAAAGGCAGTGAGCCATGCTGTTGTAATTCATAGTTTCGCCCCTATTAAACTCCCTTTAGAAATTAGGTCAAGCATGAGCATAGGCAGTATAAGGTAGGAGATGTCCCCGAATGATAGTTGGGATAATAGTTGATGACGTGTCACCATGTCTACCTTTGCTTCTCTTCACCTTCCTTCTTTTCATATAGTTTTTTCTCCACTGAGATACCTTAGGCTTTCCAGTAGAGCCAGAGGCATTAGTTCACTCTAATGGTCAACTTGAATTAATTCTCCCCTGCTACACAATCTTATAAACCATCGAAGTCAGGGACTATGTTACAGTGCCTGCCTATCTATGTTTCTAGTATCTAGCAGAGGGCCTGCCTTACACTTAATAACTCAACAAATATACGTTAAACATGAATGAGATAGGTTGTACACCTTAAACTTACACAATGTTGTATGTTAATTATATCTCAATAGAACTGGAAAAATGTGAATAAAAATGCTTTTATCATACACTTAACAAATATTTGAAATATTGAAATACTGACTGGGCTCTGCTTGTGCTTTTTTAAAAAAGTAATTATAGTTGAAAATTTATACATTTAACTCAGTATCAAAATGTGTATATCTATATCTTAAAATGTTCTATAACTGATTTCAAGTTTCTCATGGGCCACAATCTGTAGTAGGGATGAGGTGCGGGAATAGAGACAACTTACTAAATAAAAGAAATGCAGTCTTTTCCAGGATACACCATCCCTTTTTGTGGAAGGTATAAGTACTCTGTATTTCATAGTTTCTTCCATCTCTTCCTTTTCAAGGGGGCCTCCGGATAAAGAAGCAAGTTAGGTTTTAAGTGTCTTCTTGAAGTAGAGACAGGACTTCACGTTGGTGAGCTTTCAGATATCACAGGCTCTGATGTTGAAGTCCGTGGCAATAAAATATTGGCAAGGCTCCCCGGTTGTTTAGCCATGTCCTCTGCTGCCTCAGCCCTACCTCTGCTTCCACTGCGCCATGGACCACTCTACAGCTTGGATGAAATTCTCATTCAGTGCATTTATTTCAGGCATCTCATCATCTAGCCACCATTTTTATTCTAAGACTGCCTCATTTTGGTTTCCTATGAGCAATCTTCTAGCCTGAACAAGATTGAAACTTTCCTGTAATTGCCCTCTTTTGGGAAATTAATCATTGCTTTTCCATTCACAGTTGAGGATTGAATCTTGTGAGTGCACATGAGGGGAGGAGTTTGGAATTTAGTGTCTGACCTCTTGTCTCACAATCTGTTCCCTTTCCCTCTTCTTCCTCCAGGACCAGAAAAACTTTCTTTTCTTTCTCATTATTGTATGTCAGGGACATCCACCAATGTCGTATCCTGTTTCTTATGGAGGTGGCATCAAGGGAACGTGATTTATAGAAAGGAATAAAAGCACATTGATTTAATATTTTCCAAGTATTATCTTCATTTCATCCAAGAGAAAGCTAAAGCTCAAAGAGGTTAAAGTAACTTGATTGCAAAGGAGCAGAGCCTAGATTCAAAGCCCTTCTGTAAACCCTAATGGTGGCACAATGCAATTTGAAGTTTTCTAGTGTTTTAATTCAAAGTTAGCAGCTTCTTATTTCTCTTGGCAAGTTTTATCACCAGATATTTCTTCTTATCAAATTAAAAACATAATTTGTTAGCACTTCTCCAACCTCATATAATGTTCAGCACATGAGACCAGAAGCAATTGCCCTAATTAATTAATTTGACAAAACAGTTTATGTGTGAAAATGAATTAATGATCAGGTGAAATTAAAATCTAAATTAGGGAAGCACATCTTTCACTTTTCACTCATGGTGTGAAGACTTTCTTCAGTTGAGTATTATCCCTGATATAAAAAATAATTGCATAACTATAATTAGCAAAATTCCTTCCATTTGATTCTAAAGAAAAGCAGAGAAACACTTTTCCATTTAAAACCATGGATCCAGGAGAATAATGAACCAGTATCCATATTGTTTAAAAAAACAATGACTTTAGGTTTTTAAAATAGAAAAATATAATATATAAAATTCATTTTTAAAAACAAATTTTAAAACATGACTTTTCAATACATACTATAGATATGCAACAGTTAGATTTTCCCTCCATATATTGCTCCAGCCTGGTGTTACAAATAAGGTCCCCAAGAAAGAATGTCTCTGGTTCTATCACCACCATGTCCAAGGACATACCAATTTTGTCTTTTTTTTTTTTTTTTTTTTTTTTTTTTTTTTTTTTGCGGTACGCGGGCCTCTCACTGTTGTGGCCTCTCCCGTTGCGGGGCACAGGCTCCGGACGCGCAGGCTCAGCGGCCATGGCTCACGGGCCCAGCCGCTCCGCGGCATGTGGGATCTTCCCAGACCGGGGCACGAACCCGTGTCCCCTGCATCGGCAGGCGGACTCTCAAACAACTGCGCCACCAGGGAAGCCCACCAATTTTGTCTTTAAATTAATTCTACATATCCAATTTCACATGTCCTCCACCAACCAGTCATCTGGGTGACTCCATTGCACTTGCTACTTTCTTGGTAGTAGTCCCTGTCAAGGCTACCCATGTCTACCAAGCTCTGCTCTCCCTGTTGGTCTTTGTAAAGATACCCCTCTGCTGGGAATTCCCATGGATATGTGAGCCAAGACCCGCCAGTGCCTGATGTTTCAGAGATTTATGCTTGGTCTCATGAAGCTTGCCATGTCTCATGAAGCTTGCCATTTGTCAGACAGCCTACTCAACTGGCATCAATGATGCTGACACCCTGATCTCAAGACACCATTGAGCTTTTATTAAAACCACACTTTTTAGCTATTACATTTTTAATACAAACTTTTTAATGTAAAGCTTATGAGAGCTTAGCCAGGGGATGGGTTGAAAACAGACAACATACTCGGCAAAGAACTATCCCTTTCCTACAATACTTACCTCACTGTCCCCTATCCAAATGTACCTCATCTCTTTCTTTTCTGGGTCGAGTACTTTCCTAGCAACTTTTTCATTTCTTTTTGCAAAAATAGCTGGAGTGAGAATATCTTAGGCTTAAATAAGATCTCTGCAGCCTTTCTTCCTGACCTTCTACTTATGTTTACAACTGCTTACTGGATATTCCTTTTAGATGTCTCACATCTTTCTTGTATTCCAACTTTCTGAATTGAATTCATCACCTCCCCTGATCTCCCATCTGGGTTTCCAGTCTCATGAAATAGGACTACCTTTCATCCTGTTACCTGTATCAGAAGCCTGGGCATTTCCTGCATATTCTCCCTCAATCTTACCACCACCATGTCCACTTCTTCACAAATCTTATTCTTCCCCTAAACAACTCTTAAATCCATCCACTTGTTTTCATTTCCAGCATCTTATGTCAGGGCATCACCTCTTGTCTGGGTTCCTGCAATAGCCTCCTACTGTCCTCCCCACACTTTTTCTTCCCCTCCCCTCCACTATGCTCTCTACATTGTGAGGCTAAAATAATCTATCTGAAAATGCAGCATGATCATCAATTCCTTGCTTAAAGCCTTTAAATTTCTTCTTATTGTTCTTAGTCCCAACCTGGTCCAGCCATAATGACCTCTTTTTGCTCTTGAAACTGCCATGTTCTCTCTCATCTCCAGACCTTTCCAAATACTGCTCCCCCTGCATGGAATGACATTATTAAATATTTGTTGAATGAATGACCAAATGAGTAATACTTCCCCAAGGCAGAGTATATTAAAGATGCATCAATAAGCAGATTCCTTGAATCTATTTATCTTCAACTGAGCAATTTTACTACATTTAAAAATATTTACTCTTTTACAAACTGAAAGTAGCACTTAATTTGACATTTCAAGGCATACTGCAGACTCGTTTTGAGGTTCTAGCAGAATCATTCTACAAGTTCTTTTTTTTCTTTAATTTATTTTTTTATACAACAGGTTCTTATTAGTTATCCATTTTACATGTATTAGTGTATATGTGTCAATCCCAATCTTCCAGTTCATCCCACCACCACCACCACTTTCCCCCCTTGGTGTCCATACTTTTGTTCTCTACATCTGTGTCTCTATTTCTGCCCTGCAAACTGGTTCATTTGTACCATTTTTCTATGTTCCACATATATGTGTTAATATACGATATTTGTTTCTCTCTTTCTGACTTACTACACTCTGTATGAGAGTCTCTAGATCCATCCACGTCTCTACAAATGACCCAATTTC
>NC_041218.1:29366622-29369521 GCF_002837175.3 Physeter macrocephalus
GCACTTAATTTGAGATTTCACGGCATACTGCGGACTCGTTTTGAGGTTCTAGCAGAATCATTCTACAAGTTCTTTTTTTTCTTTAATTTATTTTTTTATACAACAGGTTCTTATTAGTTATCCATTTTACATGTATTAGTGTATATGTGTCAATCCCAATCTCCCAGTTCATCCCACCACCACCACCACTTTCCCCCCTTGGTGTCCATACTTTTGTTCTCTACATCTGTGTCTCTATTTCTGCCCTGCAAACTGGTTCATTTGTACCATTTTTCTATGTTCCACATATATGTGTTAATATACGATATTTGTTTCTCTCTTTCTGACTTACTACACTCTGTATGAGAGTCTCTAGATCCATCCACGTCTCTACAAATGACCCAATTTCGTTCCTTTTTATCGATGGGTAATATTCCACTGTGTATATGTACCAAATCTTCTTTATCCATTCGTCTGTCGATGGGCATTTAGGTTGCTTCCATGACCTGGCTATTGTAAATAGTGCTGCAGTGAACATAGGGGTGCATGTGTCTTTTTGAATTATGGTTTTCTCTGGGTATACGCACAGTAGTGGGATTGCTGGGTCATATGGTAATTCTATTAGGTCCCATTTGTTTATTTTTGTTTTTATTTCCATTACTCTAGGAGGTGGGTCAAAAAAGATCTTGCTGTGATTTATGTCAAAGCATGTTCTTCCTATGTTTTCCTCTAAGAGATTTATAGTGTCTGGTCTTACATTTAAGTCTCTAATCCACTTTGAGTTTATTTTCGTGTATGGTGTTAGGGAGTGTTCTAATTTCATTCTTTTACATGTAGCTGTCCAGTTTCCCCAGCACCACTTATTGAAGAGACTGTCTTTTCTCCATTGTATAGCCTTGCCTCCTTTGTCATAGATTAGTTGACCATAGGTGCGTGGGTTTATCTCTGGGCTTTCTATCCTGTTCCATTGATCTATATTTCTGTGCCAGTACCATACTCTCTTGATTACTATAGCTTTGTAGTATAGTCTGAAGTCAGGGAGTCAGATTCCTCCAGCTCCGTTTTTTTTCCCTCAATACTGCTTTGGCTATTGGGGGTCTTTCTGTCTCCATACAAATTTTAAGAATTTTTGTTCTGGTTCTGTAAAAAATGCTATTGGTAATTTGATAGGGATTGCATTGAATCTGTAGATTGTTTTGGGTAGTATAGTCATTTTCACAATATTGATTTTTCCAATTCAAGAACATGCTATATCTCTCTATCTGTTTGTATCATCTTTAATTTCTTTCATCAGTGTCTTATAGTTTTCTTCATACAGGTTTTGTCTCCGTAGGCAAGATTATTTCTAGGTATTTTATTCTTTTTGTTACAGTGGTAAATGGGAGTGTTTCCTTAATTTCTCGTTCAGATTTTTCATCATTAGTACATAGGCATGCAAGAGATTTCTGTACATTAATTTTGTATCCTGCAACTCTACCAAATTCACTGATTAGCTCTAGTAGTTTTCTGGTGGCATCTTTAGGATTCTCTATGTATAGTATCATGTCATCTACAAATAGTGACAGCTTTACTTCTTCTTTTCCAATTTGTATTCCTTTTATTTCTTTTTCTTGTCTGATTGCCATGGCTAGGACTTCCAAAACTATGTTGAATAATAGTGGCGAGAGTGGACATCCTTGTCTTTTTCCTGATCTTACAGGAAATGCTTTCAGTTTTTCACCACTGAGAATGATGTTTGTTGTGGGTTTGTCATATATGGCCTTTATTATGTTGAGGTAGGTTCCCTCTATGCCTACTTTCTGGAGAGTTTTTATCATAAATGGGTGTTGAATTTTATCAAAAGGTTTTTCTGCATCTATTGAGATGATCATATGTTTTTATTCTTCAGTTTCTTAATATGGTGTATCACATTGATTGATTTGCATATATTGAAGAATCCTTGCATCCCTGTGATAAATCCCACTTGATCATGGTGTATGATCCTTTTAATGTTGTTGGATTCTGTTTACTAGTATTTTGTTGAGGATCTTTGCTTCTATATTCATGAGTGATATTGGTCTGTAATTTTCTTTTTTTGTAGTATCTTTGTCTGGTTTTGGTATCAGGATGATGCTGACCTCATAGAGTGAGTTTGGGGGTGTTCCTTCCTCTGCAATGTTTTGGAAGAGTTTGAGAAGAATGGGTTTTAGCTCTTCTCTAAATATTTGATAGAATTCACCTGTGAAGCTATCTGGTCCTGGATTTTGTTTGTTGGAAGATTTTTAATCACAGTTTCAATTTCATTACTTATGATTGGTCTGTTTATATTTTCTATTTCTTGCTGGTTCAGTCTCGGAAGGTTGTGCTTTTCTAAGAATTTGTCCATTTCTTCCAGGTTGTCCATTTTATTGGCATATAGGTGCTTGTAGTAATCTCTCATGATCATTTGTATTTCTGCAATGTCAGTTGTTACTTCTCCTTTTTCATTTCTAATTCTATTGATTTGAGTCTTTGTTTATTTGAGATTTTTCTTGTTTCTTGAGGTAGGCTTGTATTGCTATAAACTTCCCTCTTAGAACTGGTTTTGCTTCATCCATAGGTTTTGGATTGTCATGTTTTCATTGTAATTTGTCTCTAGGTATTTTTTAATTTCCTCTTTGATTTCTTTAGTGATCTCTTGGTTATGTAGTAATGTGTTTTTTAGCCTCCATGTGCTTGTGTTTTTTACATTTTTCCCCTGTAATTGATTTCTAATCTCATAGCGCTGTGGTCAGAAAAGATGCTTGATATGATTTCAATTTTCTTAAATTTACTGAGGCTTGATTTGTGACCCAAGATGTGACCTATCCTGGATAATGTTCCGTACGCACTTGAGAAGAAAGTGTAATTGGCTGTTTTGGGACGGAATGTCCTATAAATATCAATTAAATCTATCTGGTCT
>NC_041218.1:29369742-29466316 GCF_002837175.3 Physeter macrocephalus
GATATCTTCTTCTTGGATTGATCCCTTGATCATTATGTAGTGTCCTCCCTTGTCTCTTGTAACATTCTTTATTTTAAAGTCTATTTTATCTGATATGAGTATTGCTACTCCAGCTTTCTTTTGCTTTCCATTTGCATGGAATATCTTTTTCCATCCCCTCACTTTCAGTCTGTATGTGACTCTAGGTCTGAAGTGGGTTTCTTGTAGACAGAGTATATATGGGTCTTGTTTTTGTATCTTTTCAACAAGCCTGTGTCTTTTGATGAGAGCATTTAATCCATTTACATTTAAGGTAATTATCGATATATGTGTTCCTATTACTATTTTCTTAATTGTTATGGTTTTGTTTTTGTAGGTCCTTTTCTTCTCTTGTGTTTCCCAATTAGAGAAGTTCCTTTAGTGTTTGTTGTAGAGCTGGTTTGGTGGTACTGAATTCTCTTAGCTTTTGCTTGTCTGTAAAGCTTTTGATTTCTCCATCGAATCTGAATGAGATTCTTGCCGGGTAGAGTAATCTTGGTTGTAGCTTCTTCCCTTTCATCACTTTAAATATATCATGCCACTCCTTTCTGGCTTGTAGAGTTTCTGCTGAGAAATCAGCTGTTAACCTTTTGGGAGTTCCCATGTATGTTATTTGTCGTTTTCCCTTGTTGCTTTCAATAAGTTTTCTTTGTCTTTAATTTTTGTTAATTTGATTACTATGTGTCTCAGCGTGTTTCTCCTTGGGTTTATCGTGCCTGGGACTCTCTGCGCTTCCTGGATTTGGGTGGCTATTTCCTTTCCCATGTTAGGGAAGTTTTCAACTATAATCTCTTTGAATATTTTCTCAGGTCCTTTCTCTCTCTCTTCTTCTGGGACCCCTATAATGCGAATGTTGTTGCGTTTAATGTTGTCCCAGAGGTCTCTTAGGCTGTCTTCATTTCTTTTCATTCTTTTTTCTTTATTCGGTTCTGTGGCAGTGAATTCCACCATTCTGTCTTCCAGGTCACTTATCCATTCTTCTGCCTCAGTTATTCTGCTATTGATTCCTTCTAGTGTATTTTTCATTTCAGTTACTGTATTGTTCATCTCTGTTTGTTTGTTCTTTAATTCTTCTAGGTGTTTGTTAAACATTTCTTGCATCTTCTCGATCTTTGCCTCCATTCTTTTTCCGAGGTCCTGGAGCATCTTCACTATCATTATTCTGAATTCTTTTTCTGGAAGGTTGCCTATCTCCACTTCATTTAGTTGTTTTTCTGGGGTTTTATCTTGTTGCTTCATCTGGTACAAAGTCCTCTGCCTTTTCATTTTGTCTATCTTTCTGTGAATGTGTTTTTCCTTTCACAGGCTGCCAAATTGTAGTTCTTCTTGCTTCTGCTGTCTGTCCTCTGGTGGATGAGGCTGTCCCATTCAACAAATTCTATTGCTTGGATTACAGTATGGTCCTCCTCTATCTGGGATTATCATCCTCTTTGACTTGGGTGACATCATGAAGATATTGCCAGTGCCTATGGCAGGATGAGAAGTATAGAACAGTGAGGGAATCACTTGACATCTTTCAGCTGGCCAAGTCCTTCAATTCTAACCTGGCATACAATGGAGTGACAGATGTCACTGTCAGATTGCTGTAACATCCCTGATATGACCTACAACTAGATGCCCCTATTTTGTTTCAAAAAGGCTAAGTTATCTTTACAAGTTTGGACAGTGAATAAGATAAAATAATTTTATGACTCGGCAACGCCAATGACATGCAATCCACCTAGAAGCAGACCCAGCAACCTCATCATTCATGAGAGCATCTGGCTGCCATCCACAGGATGCTGGGTACATGCCAACTTTGATAATTACATTCAGCTTACCCACGTTTCCTCATTACTTCTGTTGGATGACACACATTCAATTCTGTTCAAAAGTTGCTATGCATGATTGCTAGTAAATTCTACAAGGCCACTGTCTCACTCTAGAAACTGTAGCATTTTATGGGAAAATGAAGTAAAATAATTGCACAATAAATCCGGAACTGTGGCTTTAAAATGGCAAATTATGAGATAATAAAAATGTTAATTATATTGCTCAGGAAAATTTAAATATGCTAACTGGCATTGCCTTCCTAGTTTATTAAAGAAGAAAATATTTGTTTTTACCTAATCTGACATTTCAATTTGGTTTTATGGTAATTAGATATAAGATCACTGTGATACTAGACACACAGGCACACACACATAGAAGAGGTTTTGTTTGGTGTGAGTTGGATTTCATAAAGTTTATAAGTTAAAAAGCAGACAAGTGTTACTTGTACTACTGTATAACAATAATTATGAAACAGCAGAAGCCCTTTTTGTCTGCATTTCCCTAAGTTTTCTATATTTACAGGTTTTGCATAGTTCTTTTTTGGGGAGATGCTTTAGTATTTTAATTAAAATGTTGATAAATTTATACATATTGACATTCAAAGTGTTTCTCTCATGCACTGCTTCTAGAAGTACAAATTGGTAGGGAATAAAATGAAAAGATGCTTTTTCTTGCATAGTTTTGTTAAGTCTGACTTTTTTTTGAAATAATTTCTTTGTCCATAGTTCAGATATTTTTAAAAAGTAGTAAAATTTTCCATGCTATTCTGAAAAATTTTGAAAGTGGAAGAATATTCTATACTCAGCTGCTGTTTCAAAAGAATCTACTATTCAAGGAAGGGGGAACTTAGGAAAGTATGCTGAGGATTAATAATAGCCAACACTTCCATACACTTCACCATGTGCAGGGAAATGATCTATGTGATTTGACTATATACAGCAATTCAATCCTCATATTAACTCAGTTAGGTGGGTACTTATAATATTCCTATTTTACAAATGAAGGAATTGAATCACGAGTAAGTAAATTTCCCAAGGTTGCAGACTAGTGAATGGGAGAGCCAGGATTCAAACCCAGAGAGTCTGGCTCTAGAGTTCATGCTTTTAACCACCATGCCCGACTGCCTGCCACTGAAAACACCACAAGAAGCAATTCTTCTTTACCAAACGAGTTAAACATCTCCAGTGAGCTGAATTTGATATCAGAACATTGAGAATGTTCCTTGAGAAGCATCATTAACTCCAGAAATGAGATAGGGGGTGGAGTTGACCCACTGAAATCTCTCTCTTCCAGTAAACTTTATCTCTAATAAATTAGAGGAGCACTAACAGATCAGTACAACCTGCCCACTTGAACTAATTATAAAATAACATGATTTGCATATATAAACATATAATCCACTTATAGAAAAATCTTGGGTTAGTTGGCAGCTCAGTTGAACAAGCACTCATTTGGAGCTTACTATGAACAAGGTAATATGCTAAGTGCTAGGAAAAATGGATCAAGTCTAATCTCACTCTTTCAGGGCCTCATAAGCTACTGGAGACACAAGGAATTTACATGATTATCTCTAATGAAAGTTATTCTGTGATAAGTATTAAAAGAGGAGTAAAATAAACATGCAAACGGAGAACCAAGAGGAAACTTAGGTGGGAGGTGGTGAGTTGGCCATCAGGGAAGTGGTAGCAGGCAGTAGACTTTTGCACTAAGGTTATCAGAATGAAACTCCAGACATACAATATGAAATTATTCAAAGTCATGAAGCATAGGGGTGGTGTGAGGGATTGGAGGTGAAATTAGAGAGGTATGATGGTGCTGGATTATGAAAAATGTCACGTGTGTGTATTTTACACAGAAAACACATATGTGTATACCCAGTGTATGTGTGTATTATCTCATTATGTGTACTATATATTCACATAGTCTTCAATGAAGATAAATATTTTTGTCTGTGTGTTTAGAATATTGTGCTTAATGTACTTAGGTTCTCACTCCAGAATAGTGTGTTAAAAAGGTTGAAATCCCTGTTCAGACAGGAAATAGCTCTGTGACCCCAGTTTCCTGATCTAGAATACGGAAATAATAATATCTATCTCATTAGGATCCCTGTAAGGCTTAATAAAATAATGCATATAAATGTAGCATCCCTTAGAGGGATCCTAATGAGACAGATACTTTTATTCCACGTTCTAAGTCAGGAAATTGAAGTCACAGAGCTACAGCGTGCATGTAATCCAAGCAGCGCGAAGGGTGGGCTGTGCTTGTTTCCCTAGATACTGAGAACACTGCTGACAAACAGCCTTCAGCTATCTGTCGCTTCAGGGGTCACCTCAGCTGTAGAGAGCCACCTTTCCTAAGGCCAGACCCCTTCCCAGTGTAGCTCCTATCCAATGACTGTTTGATACAGGGGTACAAAAATCTTACCATGTTGGCCTAACTAGGTATATCCTGTAGCTCCAAAGGCTGCTGTGGAGTCAGCTGAGGTCTACTTTGGGCCTACATCATAGCTTGACTTCTGCCTTTGCCAATCCTACTTCTTTCTCCTGTCTTGCACAGGTGTTTATCTCGAGGACACTTTTTTAAAAGTCTGCATGTTAAACTCTATCTTAGAGGAAACCCAGCTTGGGACACCCCTTGGTGGTGGTGCTTGTGGTGGTAATGGTGGAAGTGGTGGCGACTTTCCAGTGTTTGCGAGATCAATTTTCTTGTGCAGAAATTGCATTGGTGGGCAGAAGCATCTGCAGCAGTTTCATGTGGTATTCTGTGGACCAGCACTATTTGTGGCAGTTTTGTCATTAAGCCAATTCTTTGGCATAGTCTTGACCATTCTGCCTAGAAGCTTAACCTCATCTTATTCTCTAGCTCTTTCAACAATTCTGTGTGCTATCCAATATCTTTTAAATAACCTTCTGTTTAATCAGCCTAAACCAGCTTCTGTGGTATGGTAATGTATCTTAAACGAGTTAATATTAAACAAATTCCCATACATTAGACCCCTAATACCTGATTGATACATTCCCCTGGATCGAACAATGATATGAGTATTATGGATGTAAATTAAATAATGCTCCCTTGAAGAGGTATTTTGGGCTACACTGGCATATTGAATATTATTCCCTGTGTTATACAGTAGGTCCTTGTTGTTTATTTTATGTATAGTAATGTGTATCTGTTAATCCCAAACTCTTAATTTATTCCTCCCTCCCCCCTTTCCCCTTTGGTAACCATAAGTTTGTTTTCTATGTCTGTGAGTCTATTTCTATTTCATAAATAAATTCATTTGCATCATTTTTTAAAAATTAGATTCCACGTACGAGTGATATCATATGATATTTTTCTTTCTCTGTCTAACTTACTTCACTTAGTATGATAATCTCCAGGTCCATCCCATGACTCATGGGCCTAGCCACTCCGCGGCACGTGGGATCTTCCCAGACCGGGGCGTGAACCCATGTCCCCTGCATCGGCAGGCGGACTCTCAACCACTGCGCCACCAGGGAAGCAAAGCCCTGGACCTTGTTCTTAAGGCCCTGCTATGCCTCCAGCCCTCTTCCACTGGACCCATGATAATTTGACACTCTGTGACCCAGACTGTATCTTCTTTTGACCGCAAAGCTATGCTACACTTTCAGAACTATATTAGGGTGGTGATATGTATTAGCTTTGTATTAGCTTTTTGAATTGTAAGAATGGTGTTAATTTTCTGTTTTAATCTGTGATGAAGAAATATTCCCTATCAAAATCATTCCAGCCATGTTTTCCAAAGTAATTCCTGAAAATAAAAGCCAAAGATATATTAAACAACTTAGAAATTCAAAGTAAAAACAGTGAGTTAAGATTAAAGTTCTGAAATGTCAAATTAGCTTCTGTTTTGGCAGGTTCTTATCTAATTCCTGACTAAATTTGGATTTCTTTTTCATTTTTAGTACTTCCAACACATTCTGATTTGTTTTAAATGGGTGCAGGACACACAGACACACACACCTATCTGTGCATTTGTTAAATTCGAAGTCTCTAGTTATTGATGTTCTATTTAGAAGCAAATCAGACAATATATAAAAACTGTAGGGAAAAGTTTCTTTGCATAACAAAAGAGCTAATGCATCAAGTTATGTTTGTTAATGGCATTCAATTAACATAACTATTGTTAGTTGATTTAAATTAACTGTGAATAACCATTTAACATTTAGCACTTACAAATGTTCCCTGATTTATTAAAATTGTGGGAGCTAAGGTGTCTGGGAAGAAACTAGAAATATTTAGATTTTTAAATGAAAATTTTAGGCACAATGTGACCTATTTCTTCCTAGTAAATATACATTTGTAAATCAAGCTTCATGTTTTAACCCCTTGTGAAGAATTTGCAGACCTCCTGTTTTAAATATCTGCAAGGGAGAGAAATCCCATCAGTTTTCTTGCTGTTCCTATAAAGATGGTAGACCATACTGTGAAATATGCTGTTCTTCGATTGCTCCATTCTTCACATGCCCCAAGGAATCTCAGAACTGTAGAAACTAGAGATGTAGTAGACTAAATAGGTCATCTATTCTAATAGAAAATTTACCAGAGTTATACAAGACTCTTTTGAATTTACAATACATCTTACTTCCAAGGGGGTCCAAATGCTGAACAGAAAATTGGCTTTTATTTTCCAGCCACCCTAGCGTCCTATATTATGTTCTACTATTAATCATGTGTTTCTCTTGTGAAGATAATACACCAGCAGAACGTGCACGTGGAATTGTTTTTCCAACAAAAGGATTAGACAGACTTGCAGTGATCCATTTCCAGGCTCTCATCTGCACCCCCATCCCAAACCCCAACCCAATGACTGTATTCTCAAGACAGCTATCTGAGGTCTCAGGAGTATTCCATGGCCTCAGAAAAATAAATGTACAGGGAAATGGCCTATGTATGCATAATATTCAACAGTTTTGGTGTCTTTAAAAACATACCCTAACCAATCAAAATAACCAGCTGCAGACATATTACATAACTACTCCAAAATAATTTCAACATATTTTTGAACACCACGTGTGTGTAAAGAATAGTCAGGGAAACAAAGAAATTTGAGACACAGTCTCAAGCCTTAAAGTTTGCATTCTTGGGTGGAGGAAAAACCGTTAAATACATGAGAACTTCATGTGTATGTTTTGTCTGCCTTCCTTCATTCTTCTGTTCCTACAGGGAATAATCTCTCTGTGGTTCAGATGGAACTGACCCCACAGTAACTCATACCTGTTGCCACAGCAACTGGTGCAGAAATGATCAGCAATCTAAGTTGGCAAATCAGGGTCCTGCCAGGAATTTCATGCTAGAGGTCTCTAGAAAAATTTCCCTCCATCACCAGAAGTCCTAAACTATGGCTTGTGTGTGTGTGTGTGTGTGTGTGTACCACATCTTCCTTAACCATTCATCTGTTGATGGACACTGAGGTTGCTTCCATGTCTTGGCTATTGCAAATAGTGCTGCTATGAACATCGGGGTGCATGTATCTTTTCAAATTAGAGTTTTTGTCTTTTCCAGATATATGCCCAAGAGTGGGATTGCTGGATCATATAGTAACTCTATTTTTAATTTCTTTTTTTTTTTTTTTTTTTTGCGGTACGCGGGCCTCTCGCTGTTGTGGCCTCTCCCTTTGCAGAGCACAGGCTCCGGACGCGCAGGCTCAGCAGCCATGACTCATGGGCCTAGCCACTCCGCGGCACGTGGGATCTTCCCAGACCGGGGCGTGAACCCATGTCCCCTGCATCGGCAGGCGGACTCTCAACCACTGCGCCACCAGGGAAGCCCTCTATTTTTAATTTTTTAAGGAACCTCCAGACTGTTCTCCATAGTGGCTGCACCAATTTACATTCCCACCAACAGAATAAGAAGGTTCCCTTTTCTCCACACCCTCTCCAGCATTTATTATTTAAACAACATAATTTTTATCAACATAGAACCAGTTAAATAAATTATATTGTATCCATAATGGAACTCTCATGTATTGACATGGAAAGGTCTTTAAGAAGTACTTAAAGGAGACCAAAAACAAGTCCAAAACATTATAGTATATTACCATGTTGTAGAAGTATGTATGTTTTCCTTATTTAAAAAGAAAAAAAGATAAAGAAGAAACTAGTAAGGGTGGTTACCCATAGGAAAAGATGGCAACAGTGCAAATGGTGGACAGGGAAGAGAAGACGACTTTTCACTGCTTGCTTTTTTATACTTTTTTGATACTCGTTCCATGCTTATTAAACAATAGAAGTATATTAAATAAACAGTTTTTAAAACTGAGGTAAATTTTCACAGTCTGCCTCAGTATTGCAACACTAGATTTTTAAAGTGAAATTTAGTTTTGTTACACATTCATAAACTGAAGTGGCACAGCAAGCATGCCCTCATAGCTTCATGTTCATTCCTTGGCCCTCTGCAATCGAGGTTCTAGTGAAATTGTTCTTTCAAAGCTCACTAACAGCCTGACCTCCTCATTCCCAAACCCAATAATCCTCCTCTCACTTAAATTCCCTGCAGTGGTCAACGCCGCTGTCCACCCCCTTCATTATTGAAACACAGCGTCTTTGTTTGCACTTTACCAACCACTAGAGTCCTGGTTCTCAGCATCCCCCGAATGCTCAGGCCCTCCTTCACATGATTCTCTCCCCCGTGGGTCCTGGGAACAGTGGGATAAGAAATTTTTTATTAGCTATCTTTCGTAGCTGAATGTTCTACCACCCCTGGCAATGGCCAGAGCCTGTAAATGTCAGTTGTCTCAAGATTTTAATTATCAAAAGACCTTTTACCAAAAACTAAAGATCATCACTGAAGAGGCAGAAAATGATTGGTAGTTCTATTATTTCATTTCCTGATAGTTGCTATTCTCAGTTTTAAAGGAGACACATATAGTAGAATTGGAGGTAAGACTTGAGAGGCAACAGGGGCACAGTCTCTGGAACCAGACACCTGGCTTCAAGTTCCAGCTTCATTCCTCACTAGTAGGTGACCTGAAGTGAGTTATTCAAACTATATCTAGCTGAGTTACTCCAACTGTATGTGTCTCATTTGCTCTTCCCTAAAAGGGAGGTGTCATAATAGCATCTAATTCATTGGGCCTTTGGTCAGTGTTTATGAAGTAATAGATGTAAAATCACTTTGAACTATTCCTGGCATCCAAGTTCGTGCATCTATTGCTAACAGTGTTCCATGTAGAAGGTTCTAGAATATTGAATCCAGAGTCAGAAATCTGAATCCCAGTCCCATTTTTGCTACTAATTGGCTTTGTGTTTTGAATAAATTTTGATTTACTGTCTATAAAATGGGAGTTTGAAATATGGTCTCTAAAATTCTTTGTGGGTCTGTCAACACCCAACTGCTTTGAGAAACAATGTCTTAATTAAACATGTTTACTTTAAAGCCCAATAGCCAAAGGGCTGCTTTGTGTATAAACCGGCAAGCTATTCTAAAGGTTAGAATTAATAGCTTCACAATATGAGCAACAAACTTGCTTATTCTATGAAGACATGTAGTGTTTTACTTATTTTTGATACAATAGCCACTTCTGTTAGGACAGGAAAAGAATCCTACTCTTAAGAGATAAAATGGTCCTATAGTTGAATATGTACCTAATAAACACAGTCTCTAAGAAATTTCTAATACTGGGGAATAAAATAAAAATTGTATAGCTTAGAAATAGGCCAATCAACAGAAAATAACTTATATTAGAAATAAAGTATTTATTCTGACATCATAAATTATAATTTGACAACCAGACTTTATCTCAACATTATTTTTGAAAAGAAGTTATCCCTTAAATTTCATATTCTTCCAGGTTCCTTGGTTAAAACCTTAGGGCTTTATCTTTAACAATTTATTTTCATTTACTCTCTATGCCCAATATAGCCCTGAGCCTTGGCCTCTCTTTTGCTTCACACTCTATTGCCACCGGGTCCAAATCCTTTTCACATCTTGATCTGGCAGCAACAGACTGGCTGACTTCAGCCTTTCTATTTTCAAGCTATCACACAGTCCATGGCCAAGTATCTTCTTTAAAGCACTTTCTGCTAATACTCCTATCTCAAGAAATCACATTGGTTCACCACCACCATGTAGTAAGTTTACATTTCTCTGCCAGACTTACAAGCTCTTCAGACTTAGGCCTCAGTTAACTGCTCTAGCTAGCTTCCTTTCTTATTACTCTCTTCCCCTTTGCCTTCTCCTAGCATAAATTTTAGTTTGCTCACAGTCTCTGTGCATAACCCTCTCATTCCTGATTTTATGCAGGAACTTGTTTCCTCTTCCTGAATAGCTTTTTCTTATCTTTACCCATCCAACCATCTTCTCCACGCTGATGACATGTCACTCAGAGTTCTGAATGAAGCTTTACATGTTTACTGGTATCTTTCTATGCACTTACTACCAGCAATGCAAAATTTTATGACTCAAATTATTTCAGGTTCATGCATTGTAATAAAATTAAAATAGGCATCATAATGTAGTAGAAAATCCACTGACTTGAATTTAAAAATCAGTTCCGCTTTTGACCAGCTGTTTCCTTTGGCAAGTCATTCTCTGAGTCTCACAAAGTTGTTATAAATATTAAATGAGTAAGATGGAAACCTATTTGTAAGCCCTAAATGCGATGCCAGTATTATCTTGTTAATATGCTATTTCTATGAAGAACAACACATCCTTCACAGTGTTAGATAAGTAAGAGGGCTGTTAGAGGTATTTAACAAATATATGGACTATGCTTAAAGAAACCACAAAGCAAAGTGTACATTAAAGAAAGGAAAATTGGAGTTAAATGTGAAGCCATAGGGACTAATATTGTTCAGTCCTAAATATGGAATTTGTTGGCAACTCTCATGAGAAGGAATTCTCACATAAAAATGATGAGACATCGTTTATTCAAGTGCTTCCGAAAGAAATATTAGTAGCAGCTGACTGCACCCATGGCAAGTTACAGGAGACGTCCCCTAATTGCACTGTATTGTCACTGATGAAAGATCTATTTCTATGAATGGGGAAAACCTAATTAGGCCCTCTTTGCAGAATGGTTCCCGATTCTATGTATTTTTCCCTGTGACCATTCTATGTGATATCCACAAGCAACTATTGAAAGCATTGGAGACTTGACCTACTGGGGAAGTTTAATGGGAAATGCTTTAAAATCAGAAAATGTTAAAGAGTTGAGAACATATATTATATTCCGGCAAAGATGAAAATTATATGAGAATTATTAACATTGCAAATCACAGTTTGGTTGCTAAACTATTATACAAAAATCCAAGAATATAGGACTGAAAAGTGGAAATCTGTTACCTTCAAAGACTGTTTACTTGTTGAAGTGTCTTTTGTAAGAAATGTATAAACTCTAAGGATTCTTTAATATTTTCTTCTAAATTTTCCACAGCACTATAACATATACTTCTGCTCAACCCAAAAGTTAGAACTGAAAAGTATTAACCAAAGTGATGTTCAGGTTTATCTATAGAAAGCTAAGACTTTTGGCAAATATGACAGAAACAGCCAACTGTCCATCAAAATTTGTGCTTCCCAGAGTTTACGGTTGTCGTGGCCAACAGTTGCCCAGAAAATAATTACATTTCCAAGCTCCCCTTGTATCTAAGTAGGACACTATGACCAGTTCTTCTCAATGGAATGGGAACTGAGTTGATCAATTTCTGGCCAAGATAGTGATGCAGTGGGTATGTCTTCTCTTCTCCCACCTGCTTAGAGACTAAGGGAATGGTATGACTGCTGGAAGGAATTATCCATGTTCCTGAACCTTGGGATGAAACAAAACCATCGACTTGCCAACTAGGAACACTGAAATTGGCCTGGAATAAATTTGTCTTGTGTTAAATCTAGGAAATTTGAGGTTAACAGATTAAACATTAACATAGACTAACAAATTAAATATAACCATGAGGTGAATAGCCTAAAGAATAGGTAAACAGGAATATACTGGTAGTTGATCTAGAGAAATTTCTGAATATATCTCAACCATTGGTGAAAGGTTAATACATTTACGGAAATTCCCCCAAACATAAATACTCTGAAATTGAAGTATAGGCAACAATTCATTGCCATCTTTACTATATCTGTTCCCCTTCCTGAAAACTGTTTCTTATCTTCTCCTCGACCCATCATCCGAATTCTAAGTACTCTTTCCTCATGTCAAATCTTACCTTGCAGAGTAAAGCCCTGCACATCCATAATATTCCAGCCTCTATGTGGTTACTATGCATTTACAAAGTGTTTCATGCCTTTCTCATTATTTCAGGCTCATGCAGGGGAGAGATTTTAGTGAAATTCAACATTTTCCTAACATGAATTAAGAGAGAATGTGTTACCACTGAAAGGCTATGTACACAAAGGACAGAGAAAAAAGCACAGTGCCTTTTAATTTTTCACGGAATCTCATTATCAGACCATTAGCTTTTAAATAAAGTAAGGGAAAAATCCCTTCTTCTGGGCCATTTGGGAAGATTTATTTGGAACCATTTTTGGTTCATGGCTAATTATTTAGAGAAAATATCTGTTTCCCTTCATTAATGTTGTTTAGAAAGTCACATACCAAAATATGAGAGACAGGGGGAGGGGGAGAGAGAGAGAGAGAGAACAGTGAGGCAAGGAGGGAAGAAGGGAGGAAGGAAGGAAAGAAAAATAAATAGAAGGAAGAGAGAAAGGAAGAAAGGGAAGGAGGAAGGAAAAGAAGGAAAAAAAGCAATTAGTGATTAAAAAATCTAAATGGAGAGTTGCTTAATTTTTTCAGTACTATAAATATAGATTACTTAACTGAGTTGTTTAATTCAGTAAAAACTGGCTTAAAGAAATGCTAAGACATGTCTTAAGGGCATTTCTTAATCATAACCCTCCGGTATCCTGGCCATTAAAGATAAACATGATTAGTCCTAGATTTCTTTACTAGGGAGAAAACATCACAGTTCAGCCACATGAAGACATTGGAGAGCAAGGAACTGAGTTTTGCAAAATAAAGGATCCAAACATTTGAGCAGGTGTCAATGCAGTTGAAACTCTGACCAAAACCAATAGTGTTTGGTGTGTATAATGTCCATGGGAGGACTGGGATTGGTGGTGGCTCTGGTTGTTAAAGAGGAAGCAGAGAGTTGGAAACTCAGAAATGTTCTGCTTAAACCTGAGTCCCAGGGAAGGCTAAGAATAAGCTGATGACTCAAAGAATCTTTAGATCAGAAAAGACGCAAGCAGCCTCTGACAAGAAGGAGGGCTGTGCGTAGCTAGGTCAGAATTGTACCCTTTAAAATTCTGGCCTTAGGGAAGAGTTCATTGAGTGTTAGAGTGGATCCTGAGGATAAATGCAAAATTTACCAGGAAATAAATTTTTTTAGAGACGACTGTTAGTTTCAAAGTTACGGGTTATAATAGATACATATTTTGTATACTTTCTCAACTCAGATAATTCATTTAGTTAACACGAATATTTCATATTGCTTTAATGTAACTCAATATGATTATAATATTACTAGGTATGGCCAAAAATGCTTCATTAACTCAGGTACAGGAAACGGAATCAGTATTTTTAAGTGATTTTGCACAAACTTCTAGGCTCCAAATGTATATTTTCAAAATGTAAAGTGTTGATATTAACAGTATAATGCAGAACTCTTTTTCAAGCTGATATAATGCAATTTACATTTACTCCTGATGTAAAAGGTAAAGCCTTTTGAGAAAAACAGGTTTACCTCACCCAGGAAAAAGTCTCTTACAATACTGGATCTATAAATAAATCTCATACCCATTTGCCCGAGTCTCCAACTAAAAGATTCCCAAGTGTGCCAGATAATGGTTACCCTCTTTTAATCAATATTTCTAACCACAATATTTCAGTGCAGTTGAAAACATAAAACCATTCCTTGAAATTAGAAATATGACTAATATTCAAATACAGATTTACTGTAGATTTGAAAAGATTTACATTTGACTATTTTTTCTTTTAGTATATAAGAATGATAATAAAGCCTTTATAGGCTTTAAGGTTTACAAAATATATGCTCATATTGTGACCTTCTCTAAGTGACTGTCGGAATTGTGTTCCTACTGCATTTGATCTTTACTCAGTCATGCCTCATATTTTGACCAGTGGCCCTTTTCAGAATTAACATTTTAACTCTGACTACCCAGGAGATCTGTTCCTCTTCTAATCTTTCTTAGCAGTTTACAAATAATTTACATCATTTACCATTGTCTCTCAGTATGTCCTTGCAGTGTTACTTTTGACAGACCACACAGCAGTTGTTTGGGATCCTAGCATCCATCACTTACTCCTCATATCAATTGGACAATGTATAGGAAGCCTTGCTTTGAAGAATTTAAGCTTGTCGTGGTTCAGTACCCAGTTGGTCATGATAGCCTCTGGCTTCTGAGTTAGCTTTAACTTTGGCTGAGCAACAGTGAAATTACTATGGCAATGTCATATGCAACAGGAGGACATAAATTTGGTGGGAAATTATTCTGCTTAAAATAGCAACCATTTCAGAAAATTTTTTAACGTTTTGCTTGGAAGGATCACTAGGGAAAACAAAATCTAGATTTAAGACAAATGCAGAAAACAGGCTATAAAATATTTACAGCCAGTGATTAGCTAAGAATTGATCCAAGGTAAATTAACAAAAAATCCTTGAAGGGGGGAGTTATAAATGATGTGTTTTCTCAGGCAGTGAGGGTAACATTTTCACTAAGACTGGATAATCATGGGTCCAACACAAGCATGTGAGTTTATTTTCCTTTGTGATATGGATTGGAGATGTCAAGGCTGTCCGAACAACTTAAAAGAAGCTGTGTTTCTTAGGTATATAATTAGGACCAGAGAGTGGAAAGTTAATATATTCTAACTAATTAGTCTAAATTGGAGCAGGCAGAAGTGATAAATTAAAACCTGGCCAGGAAGCTCTGCAGCTTCTAAATCAAACTCTAGAAGCATTAAACACACCAGAGGAGCTTGTAAAATTACAGATTCCTAGGCTCCACCCCAGATTCTGATGCAGGTTTGGAGTGGAAACCTAGAATCTGAATATTTGATTTGGAGACAGATGTTCCATGGAACACGCTTTGAAAGAACACTCCTAAATTGTATGACAAATTTACATTTCCTGTTAAAACAAGAAAGGGAACTGGTTTGGAGAGTAAAATGAATGAAAATAATTTGTGAAATATAAAATTGCCTTATTTGCCAGAATTGCCAAAGTTCTGCAAGCAAAGCAGCTGTGCCTCAAGAATTTATAAGCAGATATCTGCATATGTTGTATAGTGTGTACACTCTGTTTCTTTAATCATTAACTTTTGGTTAGAACCATTGAGACAAGGTTTATATGTACATATATGACATGTACATGCCTATAGCATTGAGTGTGGATGTTGATGACAGACTTCCTGGGTTCAAGTCCTGGCTCCATTGCATAAAGGCTGTGCAGACTTAGGCAAGTTCCTTAACTTCATTGTACCTCAGATTTCTTACCTGTAAAATGGGAGTGATTATAACATTTACATCATGGAGATTATTAAAGAGTAAATTAGTTAACAACACATATAAAACACTTGGAAAATTTCCTGGAAGCCTTAAATTATTTCCTTATTATAGTTATTGCCTAATAGAAATCTGCTGAAATAAATTAAATTGACGGACTACGATGACAAACTTCAGACGAATTGAAGGCAGTTATTGCTCAACCTAAAATGTGAACCCATAAGGAGAGTAAAGTAAATAGAATAAAGTCAATATTAGAGTGAAGCCTGCAGTCTGATCTTAAGTGTTATCTGTCTCCCAAGTTCTTTATTGGTGCATTTTCTCTTAGAGGTTAGTTTTAAAATTTTTCTTAATTATTTATTTTTAAGGCATGAAAGAATTTACTGGAAATCATTTAGGGATACTAGAACAAACCTTTTCTTTGGAATCCATGCTTCTCTTATTCTCTGTTCTTCTCCCCAGTGTTGATTTTTCTGAAGCCATGGCTTCAGATATTTTTCAGCTTCTCTCCTGTATCCCAAACACTCAGTATCAATACAATTTTTAAATAATTCTACACATAGTAAAGGAGAAAACTATAAAGTTTGCAAAATAATGTCTTCTTGCTTAATCCCATGGCCAGAAAGTAGGCAATTCGAGAACAAAAAAGCTAAAAAAATCCCATCTGTGTCTGAGGAAATTAGCCTGGCAATCATCACCTCAATTTGGTGGTAGAGTATCCGGTTAGGAATGAATACTGAACTCACAAGAGAGATGTTGTTCACAAGGAAATCCATTTAACAGCAGCAAAACTCCAGTTTTGGAGCTGGGATCTGGGACAAAATTCCATACGATGGACATTCTGGGGCAGAAGAGCCCTCAAACATGATACCAAGATTCAGAGTGAGGTAATGGGTTGAAACTAGGAAGAGATACCAGGCTCTCCTTTAACAACATAAAGCAGCAGGGAGACCAATAACAAAGACCTACAGAAATCATCTGTAGATAATTGGATTCCAGATCTAGCAGAGGAACTTAATTGTAAGTCCCATTGTATAGGGCATCGGCAGCTGTTGATAACTTCCTGCCCAAATTTGAGTTGGCTCAGTAACTAGAGCTGGACTGAGCCTTCAGTGGACCTTTAAACAATAGATGAGTCTAACGAATCTTGTTGAGTAAAATAGAATCAAAGATCATTTCTGCAGTGCTGCACTGCTATGCCACTTTGTGATTCAGGGGATGATAAATGGGTCATGCTGAGTAGAACAGCAAATGGACTCTGGAGAGGATATTGCCAGCAAAGAGCAACAGCCATAGAGAAAATGCCTCACAAATGAAAGGACTACCTGCCCCTTGACAACATGTGGTTTATGCTATGTGACTTCATATGATTTTAAGAGCTGCTTTGTTTTGCTCAATAGAACAATGTCTAATTGTTTTAATTAACTAGAAAAATGAATTGCTGAGTGAGGTTAAAAAGAAAAGAAAATGCATTGTAAACATTATTTATGAGGAAAGAGATAAAAATCAGAATGATGGTCAAAAGACTTCTTATTATAAAACTTGTGTTTTATTCAATAGTTGGCCAGTTTCATCTTAATTTTATGTCAGTTAAGCATTGATGTTTACCCTTTCCCTAGGGCATAACAGTTCTGGCATGCAAAGAAAATGTACATTATATTAACAATGGAGAATAACTCTAAAATGATACCTTAGATGAAGAACTTTTTCCTTGCTTTCTTGTTTTCTTCCTCAAGCTTTAATATTTGTCTAAAACCTTTTATTTTGCACTAGCTCAGTATCTAGAAAAGATTTTTGACTATAGCAATTCAAGGAGAGCATCAAACTTTATAATATATTACTTCAGGGCTTGTCTCTAGGCAAGAAGCAGGAATGGTTGGTACTAAAGGGAGCATAACGGTTCTGAAAGAAAACCAGCTCATGGCATTATGAATCATAGGGCTCTAAAACATTTATAAATGAGTGAAAAGGCTTGGGGCTGACATGAACTATGAGTCTCATTATGGCACTATAATATCTCCAGCAATGCTTCAGAGGGACCTGACACCTACCAAGAAAAGTGGTAAGACTTCCATTACATTACTTTTCTACTGGTAGTTGGCTATGGTCAAGGTGGGCTATGATCTGTATCCCTGGAGTACACATGGCAACATATCTTTGCATATAAATGTTGGTCAAGATCCTGCAAGACTCCTTTCTTCTAAGTGCCAAGCATTACTGTTGACCTTCAAGAAATATTAACAGGCCCTAGAGCAAGGACAGCATTTCCAATCTTTCCATTTCTTTAAACAGCACTTAGGTAGGCTACAGTGCTCCTATTATTTTCCACATGCCGATAGACACTCAGCAATATTGAAAAAAGATATTTCCCAGAAAAAAAAAAGATTAGTTACTTACAGTAGTTGTGAAAAGAAAAAAATGTGGTGAGCTTCTTATTAGTGCAAAGATAAAGGCGCTTAGAATTAGCACATTCTTGATTTTTATCATCTTAATTCAGCCTAGGCTAACATAACTTCACTAATTATGAAGTGGGTGAATTGAGAGAAAAGACTGTCTGAAATAATTAAAAGACTGCATTATCAATCCTTTTTAAGAAAAATTTGTATTATTTTCAAGTAAATAGGCTTATCAAAGCATGGCTTTAAGCAATGGCATGTGTTTTTGCTTTCAGTTTTTCCATTACATTTTTGTATGCACACAAATATTTCTAAAATAGCTGCAAAAAGTGTGTTAGCTTAAGGAGGCAAACATTCTGCTTGGAAATTCACTTATGCTGTTCCTGTGTTAAGAATCTCTACACACCCACATACTTCCAGTGTGTGTATATTTATCTGTCTATCTATCTATCATCTATCTATCTATCTATCTATCTCCTACCAATTGTGATGATGACCAATTAGAATTATTGTGATTTCAGTGTGTGGCAGGGATACTGCTATATGGTTGCAAAACTTCTTTTTCCTCTTAGGACAAAATGTAGACTTCGAGAGTCCAGCCTCCTTTCAGTGACATAGGGTCATGTTACTGAGTTCTGGTCTTTAAATGTGAGTGGGGGTGATATTTGCCACTTCCAGCCTGGCCTATAGAAACATCCTGACGGATACTTTTTGCTCCCTTTTTTTGTCTCACCAGCTGAACAGAATATGGTAGAGGACTCCAAGGCCTTAGGAAACTGGGAAGCTACCAGATCAAAAGGATCCTAGGCGCCTGAATAATGCCACAACTCCTTGCTGACCCACATCTGACATAAGGTAAGTGACAAACATTTATTATGTTAAGTCACTGAGATTTGGGGGTTATTTGCTATACATAGTTGTTAGCTTACCCTAGTGAATTAATAATAAATATAGTTTTTAATTTAAAATGTGTGAAAATATGAACTCAAAATATTCCTGTTTAAGACGCACAGCAAAATTGAAGATGTATTTTCCTCCTTTTGTCATGTGTTACAGGAATGTCTTCTCAGAGATCTGTAGACTTTCATTTATTAGAAAATGGTGCTATTAGAGAGAGAAATTATTGGACCAAATTAAGCAATTCTTAGAAGAAAGCACATCCAGGAACGTGGTTTGGCAGATACTCAGGGGCACCAGTCCTGTCGCTATTTGGATCCCATCCTCCATAACTTTATCTATCCCTGGATCCTTGTTTTCTACTGCTCTCTCAGCCTCTCAGCCTTCCAGTGCCATTGCTATTCCTAGCTGCCAGTATTCAATATCTGACCACACGCCATCAGAAAATCTCTGCCCTCCACTTTCCTTTCCTCTTCTATTACAACTAGAAAAGGACTTTGGTTAGTTTGTGGAATGACGGCTACAATTAGGATGTGGGCTTTAGCATGTTCATTGGGATTTGCTACACTAATCAGACTAACTTATAGCTTGTAGACTATGAAAGGCTTTTTTTGTAGTGATCAGTATCTACATGTTTTCTGTGTGACTTATCAGTACAGAAGACCTGAACACTGTGATAACTACAAAAGACGTTACAGAGAAGAGAAAAATAACATTTTTACTTTGAAAACTGCCATAGAATATAAAGCTCATTTTTGTATATTTATATCCTAAGATATGAATACATAAAGCACATACATACATATATAATTAAGAACTTCATCTAGGAAGGAAATTTTGGAGAAAGAACTGAACCTATTTTTATGTTTCTTCTTTTTTCCCCCACTTTTAACAGATTTATTGAGGTATTTATATAAAAAACAATTTATCTATACTTAATATACAGCTTGATGACTTTTAGTAAGATTATATACTTGTACAATAATCACCACAATCCCGTTTTAGAACATTTCCATGGCCACGTAAAACCCTTTGTACTTGTTTACAATTGATTGCATCTCTCACTCCCAGGGAAACACTGATTGGTTTTCTATAGAGTTTAGTTTTGACTTTTCTAAAAATTTCATGTAAATGGAATCATGCAGTACATAGACTTTTGTGTTTGTCTGCTTTCATTTAACATGCTTTTTGAGGTTTATTCTTGTGGTTGTATGGTCAGTTTATTCTTTTCACTGGTAATATTTCATTGTATAATGGTTATACTGCAATGGTTATACTGCATTGTATTATCCATTCACAAATTAATGGACCGAACACCTCCACCCCAATTTAGACCTGCGGGTGCTAACCCACGACCTCCACCAAAGCCCGTGTAAAGAGCTAAGTCCTTAAAGACTAAAGAAATACTGTCCCCTGGAAAGACAATAAAGTGGAAATTATACTTAAAAAAAAAAAAAGAAATTCGTCTATAATATTTCTAATGATTTCATAAAAGTAAAGTAGGGTTATTTTCTTAAATTATGAGTCCTTATGCTTTCCTTCAATAAGAACTCTACTTGTTTCCCAGAAAGCTTTACATCTCCCTAAAATTCATGTGTTGAAGTCTTAACCCCCCAGACCTTCAGAATGTGACCTTATTTGTAAATAGGGTCATTGCAGATGTAAGTGGTTAAGGTGGGGTCATACTGGAATAGGATGGGCCCCTATTCCAATATGACTGGTGTCCTGATTAAAAGGGGGAAATCCGGAGACAGACACACACACACAGGGAGACCAGCCATATGAAGACAGAGATCAGCCAAGGGACAGTTTGCCAGCAAACCACCAGAAGCTAGGACAGAGGCACAGGACAGATTCTCCCTCCCAGGCCTCAGAAGGAACCAACCTCAGAGTGATATCAACAAGAAGGTGGAATAGGAGGTCTCCTGCTTATCTCTCCCCAACTCAGCAACAATAAATTGGCAACCATCCATAGGCAAAAGTGCCTTTGTGGGAGCTTTGGGATCCAAGTAAGAGACTGTGAAACCCTGGTAGAGCCCAAGACCAAAGAGGGCTGTTTTGAAAAGGAAGCCCATGCGCAGGTGGCAGACTTTCCAATTGTGGTCCCAGCTACAGACTTGAAAGTAGCCCTGTCTCCCCGTGGACTCCTCTACAGCCCCATTTGGCATTGTCCTGCCACAACACCATCTGCCAAAGGACTGCACAGGAGTCACGCCTGCGTATGCCCCAGGTGTCTGGCCAGCCAACCTCAGTCCTGGCTGTGGACCCTGAAGTGGTGTGTGATCCAGCTCCAACCCCTCTCAGGATGCTAGTCCTGACTATCCAGGCACCCCCCGCCCTCCACCGCCCAGGGAGACATGTCTATCTGTGCCCTGAGGCAGGACCTCCAACCTAGGTCCAACTGCAAATCCTGAACTAACCCTGTAATTTGGCTCTAGCCCCTCTCAGACATGAACCAGGAATACTCCTGCCCATCCAGGAACCCACCAGGAGACACACCCTTGTAAGCACCTGGAGGTAGGCCTGCTGACCTCGGTCCAACTGCAGATGTTAAAGGGGCCCTGACACCTGCCTCCAGGCCCTCACAGCCATAGTCCAGGAGCAGTCATGTCTGCCCAGGGACCTCTTCCGGCTTCTGGTGGCTCTTCATATTCCTTGGCTTGTGGCAGCATAATTCCAATCTCTACCTTCATCTTCACATCGTCTTCCTAACTGTGTCTCAAGTCCCCCATCTCCTTTTCTCTCATTGGATTTACGTAGGGCCCATCTTAAATCCTGGATGATCTCATCTCGAGATTCTTAAATGATCACATCTACAAAGATCCTACAAAGGTCACACTCACAGGAAGTGGGGATTAGGACTTTCCATATCTTTTGGGGGGCCATTATTCAACCCCCCAACTACAACATCTTAAAATAGATGATAACTGGTAATCAATAAACCTTGGGTATTTAGAGAGTGCTGAAAATATGCAGTGTAACTGCTAAACAAGGACTTTTGAAATAGAAGATAATTTTTGTAATACTGCAAGGGAAATTCTAATAATAGTCTAGAACTAAAAATACTGATCTATCTCAGCAAAACTTGGGAGTAGAGGAGAATGGGAAAGTTTAGGGAAATGGAAGTGTTTCAAAACTGCTAACTTGATGGAGGGAGGATGAAAGCAGTGGAAAGTAGAACAGCTTGATGGGGAAGTAGTTGAAGGCTTGTTTTCTAATATCAGAGAACTAAGTGCTATATTATGAGATTCAGAAAAGAGAAGGGAATTTTCTGCCTTTTAACAAGGGAGAAGAAGAAATGAGTGACAACTCTATCAACTCCTCCCCACTAAAAAAAGAAAGTAGGAAAGCAACATTGCAAACAGGTAATAGCATAATAAAAATGGAAGAAATAAAGTATATTAAGTAAATCATTAAAAAGGCAGTTGTACCAAAATTATTACGTAAGTCTAATATAATTACAATTAGGTTTTCAACAGGAATTTTAAAAAATATTGAGTTTCAATCATCTTAGAGTTCATATGGAAGAATAAATATCCCAGAAAATCTAGACAAACACAGAAATTGAGGAAAGGAGTGAGGAGGGGAGGCACTCAACTACTCAACTGAGCTGAGCTGACAGGAAAAAGTGAAGACCTTACACTGAAATTAAATAAATGTAAAGCTACTGTTGGAAAAACTATCAGAGAAGCAATATAGAAAATCCAGATATAAATCCCAGAATACACGAGAAGTTAATATGCATGCAACAAAGTTGGTACTTCACCTTATTTGAGGATGAGTTGAAAAGAATATTGTCATGTATTCTAGTGTATAGGTGGCATAAATGTGAACTGTTACAACATCTATGGGTACCAGTCTGGTACTGTTTACTAGATAATTCCACATAGCCATTGCACCCTTGGGAATCTACCCCATTAAATAAAAGCCTTGATGTAAACTCTATGGACTGGATTACATCCCATCCCAGAATTCATATTTTGAATTACAAACCCTCAATGTGATGCTATTTGGAGACTGGGCCTTTGGGAGGTAGAGTTAAAAGAGGTCACGAGGTTGGTGTTCTCATGATGGGGTTACTGTCCTTATGAGAAGGGATACTAGAGATATCTATGCATGGCAAAGATCAGATCAGGGTGAAGATTCAAGGTCTATAGGTGCTTTGACCCAGCCTACCTTTCTGTGTTCAGTTCTTTGTTGTTTAATATTTATTGTTGTCTTCTCAACCAGATTATACATTTCATTCATTCATTCCACAAGCCTATCTAGAACATCCACCATGTGCCAAGCGCTATACTAGATACTGAATATAAAAGTATATCTTTAAGAAAGTATATCTAAAACATAGTCCTTGACTTTTAGAAAATTTTAGTCTGGAAGAGGGAAAATTCAAATCTGTAATTATTTCAAGGTACAGTACTGTGATGTGTGCTGTCATTTTACCATCAGAGTTCATATATCTTTGACAAAAGTATATCATTCTACACATAACCTGATAGGCACATAGTACTTCTTGATAGATAACTTTGTCTGAATTCATAAATAATTCTTAAATTGTTACTCTATTGAAAGGTTTAATAAGATATTTATAGATATGTAAAGGTAGCCTATTACCTAAATACAACCACACACTTCACTTGATTTTACATGGTGGCATAAAAGTCACTGAATTGAGAAAGCAAGGCAATCTTTTTGTAAAATAATTTTTTAATTGAAGGGTAGTTTATTTACAATGTTGTGTTAGTTTCAGATGTACAGCAAAGTGAATAAGTTATACATATATATATATATTCTTTTTCAGATTCTTTTCTGTTATGCAAGATATTGAATGTAGTTCCCTGTGCTATGTAGTAGGTCCTTGCTGTTTATCTATTTTATATATAATAGTGTGTACCTGTTAATCCCAAACTCCTAATTTAGCTCTCTTCCCCGCCCCTTTCACCTTTGGTAACCATAAGATTGTTTTTTATGTCTGTGAGTCTGTTTCTGTTTTGTAAATAAGTTCATTTGTATCATTTTTTTAGACTCCACAAATAAGTGATATCATATTATATTTGTCTTTCTCTGTCTGGCTTACTTCACTTAGTATGACAATCTCTAGGTCCATCCACGTTGTTGCAAATGGCATTATTTCATTCTTTTTTATGGCTGAGTAATATTCCATTGTATATATACCACATCTTCTTTTCCATTCATCTGTCAATGGACACTTAGGTTGCTTCCATGTTTTGACTATTTTAAGTAGTGCTGCTATGAACATTGGGGTGCATGTATCTTTTTGAATTTGTTTTCATCTTTTCTGGATATATGCTCAGGAGTGGGATTGCTGGATCATATGATAACTCTATTTTTAGTTTTTTAAGGACCCTTCATACTGTTCTCCATAGTGGCGGCACCAATTTTCATTCCCACCAACAGTGTAGGAGGATTTCCCTTTCTTCACACCCTCTCCAGCATTTATTATTTATAGACTTTCTGGTGATGGCCATTCTGACCCATGGAAGATGGTACCTCTTTGCTGTTTTACTTTGCATTTCTCTAATAATTAGCGATATTGAGCATCTTTTCATGTGCCTGTTGGCCATCTGTATGTCTTCTTTGGGGAAATGTCTATTTAGGTCTTCTGTCCATTTTTTTGATTGGGTTATTTGTTTTTTGTTATTGAGTTTTATGAGCTGTTTGTATATTTTAAATGAAGCCCTTGTCAGTCACATTGTTTGTGAATATTTTCTCCCCGTCCATAGGTTGTCTTTTCATTTTGTTTATGGTTTCTTTTGCTGTGCAAAAGCTTATAAGGTTGACTAGGTCCCATTTATTTATTTTTGCTTTTATTTTTTTTGCCTTGGGAGAGTGACTTTAGAAAACAGTGGTATGATTTATGTCAGAGAATGTTTTGCCTATGTTCTCTTCTAGGAGTTTTATGGTATCATGTTTTGTATTTAAGTCTTTAAGCCATTTTGAGTTTATTTTTGTATGGTGTGAGGGAGTGTTCTAACTTCATTGATTTACAAAGATTGCAAAGGCAATCTTAATGACAGATAGAGTAACAAAAGTTATGTGAGTAGCTTTGAAAAATAGTCTTGAATAAAACTGTTATGGGATTAATAGATATTGTAAGAAGGTCTTAACTTTCCCTATTGACTAAACTTTCTGTTGAATTATAGCCATTTTCACAATAGAATAATACTAAAAAGTAGGTAAATAACCTGTTGAATATTTTTGCCCACTGTATACATACATAGTGGGTGTAACAATAAATATTTTGGTTAATGATGACAGTGGATTTGGGGCTTACAGATTGCTAGCAGTGAGTCAGAACAGATTTGGAATTTGCACAAATATTCTAAGGTAACACCTTTCAATTTTAAGAATGATGTTGGGCCCTTGAGTGATACATACTTTTAAAAATATTTATTGTATTATGAAGATATTTACTATCAGTTCTGTACTGTGGGAGAGGCTGTATTACTCATTTCAGAGCAGCTAAATCATAGATTTAATTTTATTGAAGTCACTGCAAATAATCGGAACATGAAGTGATGTGGACACACCATTCCTTGATTCACATCAGAAATTAGGTCTCATTTCTTCCTTATGTGAAGGTATGTGTGTATACACTCCCCTCTGCTGGAAGCTAGGGATTATAGATACACAATTCCATCACTGCTTGTGACAAATGCTAGAGAATGGGAAAAATTAGAATAAGTAAACTTCTAACTAACCTGATTTTACTCATTTTAATCTCTAGTCCATGAAAAATGGGCTTCAGATTATAGAAAATATGGTTGAGAAGCCAGCAAGAGAAGATGTGTTTTGAACTATACGTTGACCCTTCATACTGTTCTCCATAGTGGCGGCACCAATTTTCATTCCCACCAACAGTGTAGGAGGATTTCCCTTTCTTCACACCCTCTCCAGCATTTATTATTTATAGACTTTCTGGTGATGGCCATTCTGACCCATGGAAGATGGTACCTCTTTGCTGTTTTACTTTGCATTTCTCTAATAATTAGCGATATTGAGCATCTTTTCATGTGCCTGTTGGCCATCTGTATGTCTTCTTTGGGGAAATGTCTATTTAGGTCTTCTGTCCATTTTTTTGATTGGGTTATTTGTTTTTTGTTATTGAGTTTTATGAGCTGTTTGTATATTTTAAATGAAGCCCTTGTCAGTCACATTGTTTGTGAATATTTTCTCCCCGTCCATAGGTTGTCTTTTCATTTTGTTTATGGTTTCTTTTGCTGTGCAAAAGCTTATAAGGTTGACTAGGTCCCATTTATTTATTTTTGCTTTTATTTTTTTTGCCTTGGGAGAGTGACTTTAGAAAACAGTGGTATGATTTATGTCAGAGAATGTTTTGCCTATGTTCTCTTCTAGGAGTTTTATGGTATCATGTTTTGTATTTAAGTCTTTAAGCCATTTTGAGTTTATTTTTGTATGGTGTGAGGGAGTGTTCTAACTTCATTGATTTACAAAGATTGCAAAGGCAATCTTAATGACAGATAGAGTAACAAAAGTTATGTGAGTAGCTTTGAAAAATAGTCTTGAATAAAACTGTTATGGGATTAATAGATATTGTAAGAAGGTCTTAACTTTCCCTATTGACTAAACTTTCTGTTGAATTATAGCCATTTTCACAATAGAATAATACTAAAAAGTAGGTAAATAACCTGTTGAATATTTTTGCCCACTGTATACATACATAGTGGGTGTAACAATAAATATTTTGGTTAATGATGACAGTGGATTTGGGGCTTACAGATTGCTAGCAGTGAGTCAGAACAGATTTGGAATTTGCACAAATATTCTAAGGTAACACCTTTCAATTTTAAGAATGATGTTGGGCCCTTGAGTGATACATACTTTTAAAAATATTTATTGTATTATGAAGATATTTACTATCAGTTCTGTACTGTGGGAGAGGCTGTATTACTCATTTCAGAGCAGCTAAATCATAGATTTAATTTTATTGAAGTCACTGCAAATAATCGGAACATGAAGTGATGTGGACACACCATTCCTTGATTCACATCAGAAATTAGGTCTCATTTCTTCCTTATGTGAAGGTATGTGTGTATACACTCCCCTCTGCTGGAAGCTAGGGATTATAGATACACAATTCCATCACTGCTTGTGACAAATGCTAGAGAATGGGAAAAATTAGAATAAGTAAACTTCTAACTAACCTGATTTTACTCATTTTAATCTCTAGTCCATGAAAAATGGGCTTCAGATTATAGAAAATATGGTTGAGAAGCCAGCAAGAGAAGATGTGTTTTGAACTATACGTTTTGGATCATATCACATAAATATTCTAATATATTATAATAAATATAAATTTAGTAATTAAGCATTCTCATTAAAAATTTTTTTTTCAAAATGAAATAATTTCCTGGAAACCCACAACTCCTGTATAAATTGAAAAAACTATATTCTTGAACAACAAAGTTAAGGTGTATTAACTTTGGCCATGGAGACCTTCATCATGCCCAGCTAAAGCACTAAGTGATCTCCAACCACTCCTAGAATATCAACCTTTATAACAAGTGAGAAAGTAAGAGAAACATGAAATAATTTCCTTATATGCCTCTAGCAAAATCTTCTTTAGGGCTTCCCTGGTGGCACAGTGGTTGAGAGTCCGCCTGCCGATGCAGGGGACATGGGATCGTGCCCCGGTCTGGGAAGATCTCACATGCCATGGAGCAGCTGGGCCCGTGCGCCATGGCCGCTGAGCCTGCACTTCTGGAGCCTGTGCTCCGCAATGGGAGAGGCCACAACAGTGAGAGGCCCATGTACCACACACACACAAAAAACTTCTTTAATGTTTCTTATTATTTTGTTTGTTTTGGAGCTCAGGTGCAGAGAGTTGGAGTAATCATATTCCTTATTCCACAGTGCACTATCATCCTTGGTCCTTGCAAAATCTTTCAAAACTTCTCTCTCAGTTTAACCACCCACCAGCAGTGCAAGAGTTCCCTTCTACCCACACCCTCACCATTACTTGGTGTTATCTACCTCTCTACATTTGTAAAATGGGAGGAGAGCAATTTTTACCTGAAACTAAGATTATCTGCCTTGACCCTGAACATATTTTATGACACATGGAATTTGAGAGTGATCAATTAATATGAGGAAGTTTTTTTCATATAATATTTAAAAGATTTTCATGTAATATTCTCTCATTACCTACAGAGAAGATACATAGAGAAAATAGAATTTGAATATTTCCTAGAAAATATGTTCCAACATATCTAAAATGTCCACTTTTCAACATAAAATTATGAGACATGAAAAAAATGGGAAAATGTGACCTATATACAGGCAATAGAAACTGCCTTTAAAGGAGCCCAGATAGTGGATTTAGCAAACAGTAACTTTAAATCAACTATTAAAATATATTCAAAGAACCAAAAGAAGCCATGCTTAAAGAATTGTGGGAAGAGTTCAATGTATCATCAAATAGAGAACATCAGTAAAGAGATAAGAATTATTTAAAAGAACTAAATTGAAATTCTGGAGTTTAACAACAACCAAAATGAAAAATTCAGTAAAGGGACTCAGTAGTAGACTTGAGCTGGCAGAAAAAAGAATCAGTGAACTTAAAGAAGATATATGGGAATTGTGCAATCTAAGGAATAGAGAGAGAGAAGAATGAAGAAAAATAAACAGAACTTCAGAGAAATGGAAGAAAACTTTAAGTGCATAATGGGAGTATCAAGGGAAGAAAAGGACAAAAATATATATTTTTTAAACTGAAAACTTCCCAAATTATATGAAATACATTAATCTATACATTCAAAATGTGGAAAAAACTCTAAGTATACTAAATGCACAGAGGTCCACATCAAGATCCATCATAGTCGAAATGTTAGAAGACAAAGACAAAGAACAAATCTTGAAAGCACACACAAGGGAACCAATAAGATTAATGGCTGACTTTCCATCAGAAACATGAAAGACTGAAGGCAGTGGATAATATACTCAAAGTGCTGAAAGTAAAATAATTGTCAGCTGAGAACCTTATATTCAGCAAAACTATCTTTTATGAAAGAGGGCAGATAAATCCATTGCCAGATTTAAAAAAAAAACTAAGAGAATTTGTTAATATTAGATCTGTCTTACAATAAATACTTAAAGAATTTCTTCAGACTTAAAGCAAGTGACACCAGGCAATAATTCAAATCCACATTAAAAAAAAAAGAGTGCCAATAGAAAAGTAAGGAAATGAAAAACATCAGTCCTGGCCCTGAGACACGGTAAGCAGGCTCTAAAAAGATATATGTTTTATGATCCAGAAATTCACAACCAGGAATTTATTTTACAGAATTAATGAAGGCTTCAGAACTTTGGCTACAAGAATGTACATCATCATGTTTAAAACAGTGAAAAACTTCCTGCCATGAGAAATTGGTTTAATCAAATGTACAACATCCATACAGTGGAGTGCTATGTAGCTATGAAAAAGATGATACAGAACTAGAAACAAACAGAATCTTGATAAGATTGCCCTTGAGTTTTATTTTTCCTGGTTGAAAACTGTAGTCTTCTTAGTCTGCCTTTGCTGGAGGAAGCTGTTCCATTCTCATAGTCATTTGTGATCCTCTTCATGGTTCTACTAAATCTGTCTCAATTCTGTGAACAAATTAAATGAGTGAATTTTAACCCTATTAATGGAGACAAGTAAACTACTGGTTCACCGATCTCGACTACGTTTATTAATCTTGATGAAGGATCCACAATCTTTAGAAGACTCAAACAACTTCTAAAGCATAAAGAAAAATCCCGAACATTGACTTACAGAAGGGTAAAGAAAGTAACCCAGAGCAGATAGTGTTATGATTATTGAAATTTCAATCCCAATTTTGTTTCCTTTGTCTCTAAATATGTTAAATTATTTATTAAACCAGAACCTTAAGATACTTTCTAACATTTTAGAACCTGGAATTAAATGAAATATTTTAATTAATTTTACTTCCATCTTTTAAACGTTTCTGTAAGATACAGGATGACCAATTTTTAAACCAAAACAAAGAGGAGTGGAAAAATACTTTCTTAAAAAAAAGTGGAATTTCACATTTAAGTAAGACAAATCAATTCAAAAGATTTTACAGAATAGTTAGGTAACAAGATTTAACCTCAAATAAATTTTCCTATGGTTCCTTTTACCCCTCAAAGAAATGACTGGACATCCCATTACCATTAATACCAAAAAAAAAAAAAGGGTGTTTATGGGGATAAATGACCTAAGCTCTATTTTAGGGAGGTCCTGATATGATGAGATTGAGTTATGCCAAAAATACTTTTGAAACACATATATATGACACTAACTCGAAAAATGGAATTGAAGCTTAGAAAATGTTGAGAAAGTTGGATTTTAGTGATTATAACCTGTCTGGTTGATTAAGCCAATAAATCTCTCTTCACAGTTGCTTAGACTGAACCTACTTAAAAGTATTTCTGTGATACTTGGCTCAGCATCAAATTACTCTTTTCACAAACCTCACTCTTCCTGTTCCATAATTCTTCAATTAGTGGAGCCCCTGGCTAACTCCAATTCCCTTAATGGAAGAATAGTCCCAGTGACTGGTTTTCCTGGCTCTGAATCTCAGTTGCTCAGTGACTTTGGCACACGTTGTCTGATCTTCTAGACTATCCACTGTTTCCATCTCCACTTATATTCTTTCACTTGCTGGTAGCTCAGCGTTGTCCGCATGGATAAATAGTCTAAATCCTGCACTCAGTTTTGCCCTGTGGATCACTTACATTTTTTTTCATGGATTGTACCTCAGTTTCATTCTTTTTGCTTGTGTCATCACCTGACCCTTATACTTGAATCAAATAAAGCTCTTGTCTTTTGTTCCCATATTTATATTCCAGAGCTATTAACCAAATCTTTAACATCCCCCAGACAGAGTCCCAGGCATAATTCCTTGATTATCAGTTAGAAACAATGTCTTGCCCAGAATTTTTTGTATGCTCCATAATGACACTGTTGTTGATAAAATACCTCATCTCCATATGTACTTGAGTTCCTATTAAAAAGTATTGTAAGTATTGTTACACTTATCATCATCAGAAAAGAATAAAGCATTCAGTTGTATATGGCACTGTTAGATGCTTTAAAAAAGTAAATTTGACAGCACTGGTTCCTGTCACTCAAGAAGTTATGATTAAAAAGGAGATATAGGCACACATATTTTAAAATAAGATTCTACATTAGCTTGAGGAGAGTAATTTGTTATAATTATAGTCCAAGGGCTTTAGTAGGACCCACCAGAGATGATGGATGATGATTCAGTATCATCCCATTTCAAGAAGTTTATTAAATGTATCTATCAATGTTTTCATGAGGACAGTGATCCATGGCACAGTAATGAAATGTAACTTTGCAATAGATTCCTAAATCTGCCATGCTGCTTATCATTACCCTCACTATGTTTTCTTCCCTCTTTCTCACATTTCTGGAAAGTTTATTTCTTCAACTGGTGGTCACAGAATTTAAAGTACATGATTAAAACCAGTAGTCTTATTATATAAATATGGCCCTTGGGTGCAAAAGAAAAGACTCAGCTCATGTCAGAGATGTTAGAGCACTAATATGGCAAATGTTTACCATTCTCTAGGCAATGTCACTGCTTGGTAAAACAGGACTATAGGGAAGAACATTCTTTTTTTCCCCTTAGGCTTATAAGGTAAACTAAAGTGCCTGGCTGGATCAGAAAAGAATCAAGTCAATTATAGAAAGAGTAAGTCATGAGTTCCATTAATCAAGAAGAAATAGATGAGAACTTCTGTTATTGCAGAATAAAGAGGTCTGCCAATCCTCTCCACAAAAAATAAGAATAAAACTGGAAAAAAAAACCGACAAAAATAACCAACGTTCTTGAAATCAACCAAAGGCAGATAAATTGAGATGCATTTATTCCTAAAAAATTTCTAGAGCTACAGGTAAGAATAGTACATGATTTCAAAGCAGCCATTATAAATATGTGCAAAGAATTAAGGGTAATTACATTCAAAAAATGAAAATATGATACCAATGACTAAATACATAGGGAATTTCAATAAAGAAATTTAAATGTATGAAAGTAAACCAAACTGAAATTTAGATTTAAAAGTATAGTAACTGAAATGAAAGATTCACAAGATGGGCTCAATAGCAGATTTGAGAAAAGAGAAGGTAAAAATAGATAACTGTAAAGTAGATCAACAGAAACAATCTAATTTAAAGAACAGTGACAAAGGCTGAAGAAAAATGAACAGAGTCTCATAAACCTATTGAATTCCATGAAGCACATAAAAATATCTGTAAAGGCAGCTTCAGGAGAAGAGGAGAATAAAAGTGGGCAGAATAAATATTTAAAGAAATAATGGTTGAAAACATCCCTAGTTTGATGAAAAGCATTAATTTACACATCCAAGAAGATCATCAAACTTCAATTTAGATAAACACAAAGAGATCCACACCTCATAGTAAAACTACTGAAAGCTAAGCAGAAAAATAGAAACTTGAAGGCAGCAAGAACAAAATAATTCATCATGTACAAGGAAACAATATGATTAACAGCTGACTTATCAGAAACAGTAGAAATCAGAAGGCAGTAAACTGACATAGGCGAAGTGTTCAAAGAAGACAAACCTGTCACCCAAGACTTCTATAATCAGCTAAACTTTTCTTCAAAAATGAAGGTGAAATATACACATTCACATATAAAAACTAAAAGAATTTGTTGCCTGCAGACTTGGCCTACAACAAATACTGCAGGAAATTCTTTAGGTTGAAAGGAAATGACTACAGATATGAACTTGAGTCCACAGTAAGGAATAAGAAATGCTAGAAATGGTAAACAGGTAAATATAAAGAATTGTATATGCACATTTTTCTCTTCTCTCTTTTTTAAAACATAAGATTGTTAAATGCAATAATTATAATACTGTGTTATTGGAATGTGTTTGTGTGTGTATGATAATTATAGCAAAGAATGGAGGAGGAAATGGAGCAAATGGAGCATTATATTGGAGCAAGTTTTCTATATTTTACAAATGTTAAGTCAGCATTAAACTCAAGTAGATTGAGATAAGTTGAAAAAGTATATTGTAATACTAAGAACAAACACAGATGGATAAGCAGACAGAAAGATAAAAAAAACTGTGAAAAAAGGAATTAAAATGGTAAATTAAAATTTTACACAAAAGAAGAAAGTAAAAGAGGAACAAAGAAACAAAAACATGAGACATAACAAAATAAATAGCAAGATAGTAGATGGAAATCCAAACGTATTAATAATTGGTTTAAATGTGAACTGACTAAGCACCGAAAAAGCAGAGGCTGTCAGACTGCATAAAAAGCAATATCCAAAGATATGTTGTCTAAAAGAGGCACACATTATATTCAAAGACACAAATAAGTTAAAAAGATACACCACACAAGCAGTAACCATAAGAGTGGAGTTGAAGTGCCTATATTACCATCAGACAAAATTGAGTTTAAGAAAATAAATATTACTAGAGACAAAGAGGAACATTTCTTAAAAGGGTCAAAAACATCTGAAAGATATACAAATTATAAATGTACTTACACTTAACAACAGAGCCCAAAATAGTAAAAAAAAAAAAAAAAAAAAGATTTGACAGAACTGAAAGGAGAAACAGAAAATTCAACAATTATAGTTGGATATTTTAATACTCCTCTTTCAGTAATTGATAAAATAACTAAGCAGTAAGTATATAAAAGAACTGAAAAACACTATCGCCAAATATAGTCTACATAACTTGTAGAACACTCAAATCATCAGCATTAAAATACACACTCTTTTCCAGTGCACATGGAACACTCTCCAGAGTAGGCCATATGCTAAGCCATAAAACAACAAATTTACAACAAGTTTAAAATGATTTATAATAAATTTTTAAATGATTGAAATCCTACAAAGTTTGGACTACAGATTTAAATTAGATATCAGTAAGAGAGAGAAACCGGAGAAATTCCCAAATATTTGGAAATTAAACAACGTACTTCAAAATAATCCCTTGGTCAAAGAAAAAATTATTAGGGAAATTTAAAAGTATGTATCTTAAACTAAATAATAAAAAAGTACAAAATATTAAAGTGTAATACAAAAAATGATTTAAAAAAATCAGTAAAATTGATAAACCTTTACTTAGACTGATGAAGAAAACCATGAAGACACAAATTGTCAAAATCAAAAATGAAAGAGGGAACATCATTATAGACCCTACAGAAATTAAGAGGAAATATTAAGGAAATATCACAAACTGCATGCCACAAACTGAAAAAATTAGATGAAATGGAAAAAAATCTTAGAAAGGCACAAATTACCAAGTTTCTCAAAGGTAAATAGGAGGAGAAAAAGCTGAATAAATGTATGTCAAGTAAAGACCTAGAACTGTAATTTAAAATATTCTGATTAAAGAAAAATAGCTCAGGCCAAAAAGACTTTACTTTTGAAGAAGAAATAATATTAATGCTACAAAGACTCTCAGAAACAGAAGAGGAGGGACCACCTATCATCTCATTTTATAAGGACAGTATTACTCTAATACCAAAGACATCTCAGAAAGGAAAACTGCAACTCAAAATCCCTCGTGAAAAGATGCTAAAATCCTTTTAAAAATATTAGCAAACTGAATCCAGGAACATAAAAAGTATTATATACCATGATCAACTAGTATTTATCCCAGGAATTCAAGGAGGGTTTAATACCCAAAAGTAAATATAATACACAATATTAATAGAATAAAGGACAAAAAACATATGGCCATCCATCATAAAAGATTCAGAAAAAGAATTTGACAAAATCATCAACCATTAATCACAAAAACTCTAAACAACATAATAATAGAAGGAAACTTCCTTAATTTGACAAAGGACAAGTAATCTTGTAAAAATCACCTGTAAAAATCTGTATAAAAAACCTATAGTTAACATCATACTTTAACTGTGAAAGACTGAATATTTCTCCATAAGATTAGGAATAATACAAGGTTGTGTGCTCTCACCACTCCTAGTCAACGTGGTACATAAGATTCTAATCAATGAAATAAGGCAAGAAAAAAATTCAAACTGTCTTTATTCACAGATGAAAACCCTAAAGAATCTACAAACAAACAAACAAAAATTATTAGAATCAATAAGTGGTTTATTAAGTTCACAGGATACAAGATTAATAGACATAGATTGATGATACATACATACTAATGACAAATAATCCAAAAATAAAATTAAGAAAACAATTCCATTCACAGTAGCATCAAAAGTAATAAAACACTATAAATAAATTTAACAAAAAATCGTAAGACCTCTATATTGAAACTACAAAATATTATTGAGTGAATTTAAGGAATAACTACGTAAATGCAGAAATGTACCATATTCGTGGATTTCAAGTCTCGATAATGGTAAGATAGCAATTCTTTTCAAAGCGATATGAAGATTCGGTTAAGTCATTATCAAAGTCCCATACAATTTTTTTTGATAAATCAACAAGCTAATATTAAAATTTGTATGGAAATTCAAGGGACTTAAAATAGACAAAAGAATTTTGAAAAAACTTATGCTACCTAATTTCAAAACTTACTATAAAGCATTGTAATGATTCAATGGGAAAAGGATTATTTTTTCAACAAAAGGTGCTGGAACAATCAGATACCCATTTTGAAAAGTGAATGTAGTACCTTTTCAAGCACCATACCAAAAAAAAGCGGAGTTTGACAGTTACAACCCAGAAATTCCACTCCTAGGTATTTACCCAAGAGCAATGATAACATATGTGTGCACAAAGACTTATGCACAAATGTTCATAGCTGCATTATTCATAATAACCAAAGACCGGGGGAAAAATCCAAATGTCCATTAATTTGTGAATGGATAATTCAATGCAGTATAACCATTGCAGTATAACCATTATACAATGAAATATTACCAGTGAAAAGAATAAACTGACCATACAACCACAAGAATAAACCTCAAAAAGCATGTTAAATGAAAGCAGACAAACACAAAAGTCTATGTACTGCATGATTCCATTTACATGAAATTTTTAGAAAAGTCAAAACTAAACTCTATAGAAAACCAATCAGTGTTTCCCTGGGAGTGAGAGATGCAATCAATTGTAAACAAGTACAAAGGGTTTTACGTGGCCATGGAAATGTTCTAAAACGGGATTGTGGTGATTATTGTACAAGTATATAATCTTACTAAAAGTCATCAAGCTGTATATTAAGTATAGATAAATTGTTTTTTATATAAATACCTCAATAAATCTGTAAAAGTGGGGGAAAAAAAGAAGAAACATAAAAATAGGTTCAGTTCTTTCTCCAAAATTTCCTAAGGAGCTCTTCTATTCCAAAGAGATTGTGTGAGCAAGTTCCTAAACCAACTTTCCTCCTTAATACTTGCTTAAATTTAGTACACTTATCTATATATTTACATACTAATTGTCTTTCTCATCTTACTAGAAAATGCTAAATTTCTTGAGAACAAAAATAATAGTTAATATTGACTCCATACCACCACCATCCCCTCTCCAAGAATCCTCCATGTATTTATCTGGGAACCATTTGCTGAATCACTGAGAAATCAATGTTCTCAGCTCAAACACCAGCATCTGCTCTAACTACCTGGGAAAATGTCTTTTCTCATGAGTTTTCTCATGGTTAACCCTTGATGTCATTCTAAGTTTTAGATATGTTCTATTTTTAAGCTTCTGTGAGCACACAAGAAGGAAAGGAACAGGGGGAAGAAGGTCTGTGCATTTTTTTCCCCAGCAATAATTCTGTTCCTTCATTTCTCAAAAAGTACATTACCATTCTTAGAATTTCTTTAACATTTTTCACTTCATATAATTTGGCTTTTTCTCCTCTCTATTGTCCCTTTTCTAGCTTTTCTCTTCTATTAATCACTCCTTTCTTTGAAAGGAAAATTATCATATGATCAGTGTTCAAGGTCATATTCGGAGAATTACCCCCATTCACCACTTCATCAAATAAATCTCTTCTACCTAGATTCCAAATTGAATTATTTAATCCATTCATTTTTTATTATCCATAAAATAAATAATCATGATCGTCACATCTGAATCAGCTGTGTGGTGAGTCATATCAATTTTCAATTTTTAAATAATCTGAAGTGAATGAATTAGCTAAAATGAAGCTGATGTACTTCAGCAAACATCAACAGTGCCAAAATCATGCAACTTCTTAAAAAATGACGACTGTCCAGTCTAGCAGGTAATATCTGTAGGGATGCTACATGTTCAGTCTTTTTCATTCAACATTAGTCAATGTGCTCCAACCTGCTGCCAAGTAGTGCACAATGTTCAGGAGATGCCAAATCAGAAGAGAAAGTCCCCAAACTTGGAGAAACTCCCATTCAACTAGACGCAGACATGATAAGACATAATTTGCTCTACACTATTACTCAGAACTATCATATGATATAAACAAAATGTTGGAATCGTTCAGAAATAATGGAATACTTTCTCAGTTCTTCTACTGCTCATCCTCAATGCTACAAATTTCAACCAAATTTTTTTCCTGATTCCTTAAAAACTGAAGAGAAGGCAAGGAAAGGATTATCACAAATGTACCCTAGCAGAATGCTACTTATGGCAGTAGCAGCTACATATCCTTATTTAGATAGATCATTTCTTTATGATAGCTTAAATAAGATCAATATTTATTTATGTTATTTATGTTCACATAACAGTAGATATAAAGATAGATATAGATAGCTCAGTACACAGTATATATATATATATATATATATATATATATATATATATATATAAAGTACATAGTACATATATATCCTCAGGTTCTATAATCTGAAAATATTATCCTTATATACATATCTTTAGATTCTATAATGTGAAAATATTGGAAAGACAATGGCTGGCCCAAACCACTCAGATTAGTGTCAGGTCTTTCATTAAGAGAAATTATTCAGGGACTATTGGATAAAAAAATGATTGAATACAAACACCTACTTTTATTTCTTCTCCAGTCCTATTAAAACAATAATAAAGAGACCTTAAAAGGTATACACTCACAAGGATGTGAAAAACAGGAGAAAAGAGATCAGCAACAAAATTTTGGAAGACCTAAAGAAGAGAAGAAAATTTAGCTGCCCCCCTCCAAAATGAATTTTAAACTGGCTATAGAGGGAGCCCAGAGCAATCTTTAAATCCTTTAAAGTTTTAGGAATTGGTGACACCACCCTCTGAAAGTGGAAAATTGTTGAAAGTCAATTTGAATAACAGATATTTCTCCACATCCATTATCTCTGGCAAAATAAATAAAAAAGCAAATAAATAATTGAATTTTATTCTCAAATATAGGCTCTTTAGACTGCCAAACATGAGAAAGAATAATAGCTACACTTGTAAAGCACTTACTGTGAGCCTGTTATTTTCGAAGCACTTTATTTGTTGTAAATTTATTTACTCATTTCACCCTTACCTCAGTCCTGTGAGATGGACATCTAATTATCCTCAAATTACTAATGCATACAGCACCAAAAAAAGGAGAAACAAGTAACATACTGGTTGCTGAGACATCTGCATCCTCCCCACCCAACCGTCTTTCTTCTCTAAGACTCCATAATACTGCAGCCAAGACTCCACCCTCTAGGAAGGAGATGGAAAGACTCTACTATAGGATCTTGATAGACTCATTAGGAAAGACTTAGAGTTACTGACATCAATGTTTCCCAACTACATGGTCCAGCCAGTCACCTGCAGTAAAACCCACAATCTGCCAACATGAGCTCAGAGTCTCCAATCAACTCCTTAGTACCCCATTGAAAAATATAAACAAACATGAGAATTACCAGGCATCTGAGGAAAACAGCTAAAATAAAAGTTTGAGAACAAAACAAACAAAAATTTAAAAAACAACTTAAAAAATCATTTAGGAGAAAATAAAGATCTTGCAGATATAAGAAGACAAAATAATTCCTACCACCCATCTATTACCTATCCATCAATAGGTAACAGAAGATATTTTGATCATGAAACAATAATGCTATTTTTAAAAGTAATTCTCAGATAAATAAATAGACATTTAAATGTATATTTTCAGTAACTAAAAACTCAATAGATATGTTGGGATATACAAATTTAGAAAATTTTCTAGAAAATAATGCTAAAAAACAGAAATAGGAAATGCAAGAGAAGAGATAAGAATACCTGAGGGCCAGTTCAGAAAGTCAAACATCCATATAATAGGAGGACTCAAAAGAGAGAACAAGATTGAAAGGAAATAATTATCACTAAAATAATTCAAAAAATTTTCCAGAAATGCTGGGTATGTAACTTTCCAAACTGTTGGAGCCCACTGGTAGAGCTATAATAGCTAAAAACAGACCCACACCAAGGCACATAATTTGGAAATTTCAGAGAACTTCAAAGAGAAGAGCTAAGATTCTGAAGAGGAAAATAATTACGTTGAAAGGACTGGGAATCAGAATATCATTAAATTTCCCAGCATCAACATCAGAATCTAGAAAGGCACCAAAGCATGGCCCTCTTTCAGTCAAGTGTGAGGGTAGAATAAAGATGTTTTCAAGAAAGCAATTTTCAGAAAATTTACTTCCTGTGCATTCTTTCTCAGGAAGCTACTGAAAGATACACTCCCCTAAAATGAGAGAGTAAATGGATACAGAGGAAGGAATGCAATGCAGAAAACAAGAGAGCCAACCCATGAAAGGTGAAAGGGGTCCAGGATTAGAAGTGTGCATGGAACACAGGGGCAACCAGTCTTGTTTGGAGGAGCATGTCAGAAGATGCCTCATGTGATTTCTTCAGGAAGATAAAATCGACTGAGTACTTGATACATGTAGAGCAGAGTAGACACTTGCCAATGAGATTGGGGTGGAATTAGTGAGAAGTACATAAAAAAACAAGCCAAAAAATAGCAGCAGTAAAAAACAGCAACAAAACAATAAATATCAGAAAATAAAAGTTGTGTAGGAAAGAAAATATAGCATAATTTACTACATTGCTTTATTATAAATTGTATTAGCATACTTATGCTAATATAAACACAGAATATTTATCTATTCAAAATTAAAATGAAATTATATTGAGGAATAGGAGTAAAAAGGGTACTATTAGGAGGTTAGAGTAAAGAAAGCAAAGAGAGTTAAAACCTTTTTTTTTCCCCAAAACAGAAGTCAATAAGTGCAGCCTAAAACTGAAACACCATGAAATGACAAATCAAGTATGTTATTTAGAGATATGGAGATAAATACCAAAATAATTACTAAATTTGGTGAAAGGGAGACATCTATGTGTTTGGGGTGGGGGATTCTTTTTTTTTTTTTTACTTGTGAAATTTATAAGTTATTTGACCCTTAAGCTATATGTATGTATAATTGTGACAAAAATCATAATTTAACAAAGAACAGAAAAGAAGCTCTGCAATATCCATGCTGCTCATTTGCTTGATTCTTGACATAACCTGTTCTTTCTTGTAAGAGAAAACTGTTAATTTTCCTTCCTCATTCTTAACTACTTCAAAGGAGTGATTGAATTTTAAGAACATAAAGCATGATGCTCGCTATAGCAGGGGTTTAAAATTCATTTCTAAATAGTTATATATATATATATATACACACACACACACATACATATATGTATATATATGTTTATGGGAAAATTTCAGGTGACAGATGTTAATAATCCAACAAGCTACAGGAGAGAAGAGTACCAAGGCTTTGATGCCCCAAGAGTTGCTGAAGGTCACAAACCAACTATGTAAATATCTAGTGATAATAATACTTTAATAACAGAACTTCACTTTTTTAAATATTTTATTCTTGGAGTTGGGGGAGGAGGGAAACATATGGTAGGAGAAGATAATGAGAGAAGGAATAAGAGTGCTGACTTAAAAATCCACTAGGAACCCAAAGAAGACCCATAATAACTTCACTATTTATCATCACTTATTATTTCTTATGAAACATGTGTGCTACAAATAAAAAGTTTTATTTGAATTCAGAATCATTTGTTTAGCCTGAAATCAATCAAGCTGCAAAAATTCCTCATCTATGGCAGCCACAAGTGTATGTCACAAAACAGTCCCTTTATGCCAAGGGATGGTAATAAGTTTAGACAAAAGAAAGTCAAAGGTGACTTCCAGAATTTTTACAGCAAATTCACTGAGTGCTAAGGTCTAAGTGTTTGTGTTCCCTCCCTCCACAAATTCACATGTTGAAATCCTAACATCCAAAATAATGGTGTTAGGAGGTGGGGCCTTTGGGAAGTGATTAGATCATGGGGTGGAGCCCTCATGAAGGGGATTAGTGCCCTTACAGAAGAGATACCACAGAGCCCCTAGACCCTTCCACCATGTGAGGGTACAATAAGAAGGCTACCTAGAAGAGGGCCGTCACCCGACCATGCTGGCACCTTGCTCTTGGACTTCCAGCCTCTAGAACTGTGAGAAATAAATTTCTGTTGTTTATAAGCCATCTAGTCCATGATATTTTGTTATAGCAACCTGAACAGACTAAGTCACTGGGATTCTGTGTCAGTGGGGATCTTGTTCAGTGCACTGAAAAATAATTAAGGGCAGGTGGGACTCTGGCCTTACATAAAAAGTCAGTATGGGTATCAAGAATATTAAGAACTTGATCACAACACATTGATACATGTACTAAAAAAGAAAAGGTCACTGTTCTCTCTCATTTATAATCTGAAACACAGGTACATGAGTGAGAGAGTAAACACTGAATGACACATTATTGATAGTGTCATATTTATCTGACACTATTTATCTGCCATTATTGTATGTGATCAGAATGTGACATTTTAGGGGGTAAAAAAAGCACTGAAAACATTGCTATACATATCTTTTGACCCAACAAGGTCACTACTAGGAATCTTTCTCCCCAAATTCCACATATGTACAAAAATATATGCATAAGAATGTACACTGCAGAATTATATATAAGAGAAAAAAGAAAACATCTAAAATGTTCATTAATTTTAGAATTTCTGAGTGATACATCTGAATTATAGAATATTAAACATCCATTTGACTGTATATATGCACTCATACACAGCCTTGAACATATATATGGTAATATATCCTAGATAGTTTTAGATCAAAAATTTTTAAAAATATTTTACTGTGATCTCATTTATATTTTTAAAATATCTGCGTGTATGTACAATATGAATTTCAATGCCTAGAATAGGCACTAGAATAATACACACTGCTTGTTGGTAGTGATTACCTGATTACCTCTGGGAAGGTTATATGGAAAGGATGAGGGTTTAGAGAAGCCATATGTAGTAGTGGGATTAAGGGTATGGACTTTGGCGCCAGATCTCTTAAAGTCTGAATTCTGGCCACTTACTGTATGTCCTCTCTAGATCCTTCAGTTTCCTCATTTTTAATTTGTATAGGTGCATGTGAGTATTGCTTAGAACAGACGTGGCACGTGATCAGTTAGCAAGCATGAAACAAACGTTCATCGGTATTATTAAGGGAGAATTTTAGTTTTCATTCTGTAACTGCTGTTTTATTTAACTCTTGTACAATAGATCAATGTACTATTTTATAATCTAAAATAAAGAGCAAATCGAGATATTTTGGTGTAATTGTCCTAATAATGATGAAGTTGTACAAAAATGTCTGGGCATTGAGTTCCAAGACCTTCTGCCCATTCACTGATAAATGAACTAAAGTACTCAAAGTAAATAATTACCCCTCTACTATCTCAAGGGCAGGAAATTATTGCTCTTCCCCCTTAATGACTCCTACAGTGCTGTGTACACAGTGGGTGTGCACTAAACATTTCCTGGTAATGATAATGGTGAGGATGATGACAGCTGTTGCATACTATAAAGCTTAATTTAAAAGCCATCAAGAAAATGTAAAACAGAATACGGCCCTTCTGAATTTTGTCTGCATGGGAAACAAATTCTGTTAGATTACTAATAAGGTAATTCAGGGCACATTGTACTATTGATTGATTTGGTACCATCTGAGTTTTTGCTCATTAGTATGATCTAATTATTATTTCAGATGATTCAGAGGGCATGACAAGGTCCATTTCTATTATTTCAGTATTAAAAGTTGATCTCCTGTAAGCATTTTCTAAATTAAATGCACAAAAGATGTTATCAACTAAATTATATTTAATCCCCGAAACAAGACTTTGCAGCAGTGTGCCTATTTTCTATTTCCTTAAATTGCAACGCTACTCTGTTTCTGCAGTGACATACTCTTTTTCTGTGTGTTTAAGCAGTCCATGCATGGAGAGAATGACTTTATTGGAAACATGATGATGCCTCTCTATTCTAGCTCCATCTAAATTTGGGGGGATGGGCCTCAAACTGTTTATTTATAGGTTACACCGCCTCTCTTCTGCAATCACTGAAGCATCAGCCAGGTAGTATATCAACGACAATTATCCCTCCTATCAGCAAAATCTGAAATTAATCTTTAATGATGAATGTCTATCTCCTTGATGCCAGTGTGGTGGTGACTGCAGTGCTGGGAAGAGACACCACAATAAATTTATAATACAGAGAAGATACACTGCAGGGAACAAGAGCCAGGACTATGGAGTGTTGGTGGCCTTTCTCAATGGGAGAGTCTCCCTCCATAACTGTATCCATCAGCATCTAGTCAGGGGAGAAAAACTACACTAATTATCTGAACAGGGAAATTTTAACATAAAGAATTGTGAACTATTAACAGGATATGAACTACTTAGAGGGGCAGGGAAAACTCTAAAGATTACGGGAATAGCAGACCTAAGGAGTAGCTGCCACTCTAAGGTAGAGACAGAACAGCCAGGAAGGAACAAGCTGAGAAGGGGATTCTGCCCACGGCTGAGGCTGAGACCTCATTGGAGAGGGTGTACCTGTGGCTCACTAGATGGTGGAAAAGTCTACTGAGGTGTCCCAGGTTGGGCCTGGATGCTGGGGTGCTGATGAGACACACTAATAAGCTGCTGCTGGAGCATTAATAAGACTCACTGGAAAGTCACCTTAGGTGCCAGCAGACTGAAAACTTGCTGGGATGATGGTGGAATTTGCAAAGAAGTCTACTCTCTGGGGTGCCCATGAAGATTTCCAATGGGAAAGCCAAGCACTGGGGTGCCTTCCCAACTCACCGGACAGCCACTGGCCCAGGTGGTGACAAGATTCATTGAGAGATGAGTGCCACTTGCAGTTGTACACTGAATGATGCCGAAGGATGAATCACACCATATCTGGGACAAGAAGCTCCCTTCCTCCTACTGTATCCCTCCAGTGCTCTCTGTTTGCAATACTAATAGTGTGCTGGCTGGCAGAGAAATATTTGCAAGGCTGAGCTTCTTTATCACAAAGCAGGGCAAAGAAGAGTGGATCTGGAACTCAGAGGCAAAAAATTGTTAACTGGTACAATAGCCAAGCCTGAGATATTGGAATTATATTTTATTAAATGACCTCCTAGAAGTGATTCTCCTAATTTCTTGACCATTTATTCATTCATTTATTAACCCAATCAAGAAATATTTATTGATTACATACCATATAACCGGTACTATACGATGGACCAAGATTAGAGTCACAGATGAAAAATATAATTCCTGGACTTGATCTCTGATGCCTGGTCTTCTCTGTCGGGTTCTTAATTCCACCCCCAGTTTGCTCAATATTCTGTTACTCTCTTGATCAGTCCCATCCCCCTGGCTTTCGCCTCCTTTGTTCCCAGCATGCTCCTCAGCCCTAGATGGCTACACTCAAATAAAACAAATAACACAGTGTTTAGTCAAATATGTTTACATAAAAATCTAGAAAGATGGTGACATCCTAAATTAGAACACTGGCAGTTGGAGAGTAGGAATCAAGCAAAGTAGGGAGGATGCTTAGGAGGTAGAATAGGCAATTCCCGGTGAACACTTTGATGGAGAGCATAAGCAGAAAGAATGACAATCAGGTTTTTTTATGTTGTTAGAAAACTTTCACCAAGAACGGGGCTACAGGAAGGAGAGGTGGTTCGGGGTGGAGACCGAGTAGGAAATAATTAGGTCAATTTATACAGCTGGAGTCTCGGGTGCATAAGGGGAAAGATCCAGCAGGAAGGTGATGTTTGCCTAGAGCAGAAGAGCAAGTCCAGGAGTCATGATCATAGAGGAGTTTTCCCAGTTCTTGAATGAATGACTGAATGAGGAAAGTAGCACAGAGTAAATATGATGAGATCTGGGGCAGATGGAAAGCAAAGTTTCCATACATAATCCATACACACTCTTCACTGTGGGTCTACTTTTGACCTCCATTCTAGGCTAATGAAGAAGATGAAGTTATCTTCACCTCATTTCCTTAGCCTATAACAAGAAAAGGTGAGAGAATGTGGCTTTACTTCTCAGACAAATTCTCCTTTGGAAGCAAGATGGCTGCCACAGTTCCAAGTATCATGTACAGATATAACCACATCCAGTGTGTGTGCAAGACTCTCCTCCAAGAGGTGAATGCCGTAAACCAGCCTAACGCACCTGCTGCATTTGGAGAGACTAAAGAACACTACAAACATTGGACACAATAAAGAACACTACAAACAATCCAAAAGGAAAGTAATGATCTAAGTGAGACCTGGAGAGGGAGATCCCAGAGCAAGCCTTCCATGCAGGTGCAAGGACTATTGGGCACTTAGTTTCTTTTCCACTGAAAACTCCACCCCCAACATTCTGCCCTCAGGTTTATCCCTGATTTCCATTTTACAGCTTGAGCAATGCAGGAGTCCTTTTTTGCTCCTTGCAAGGAATCAGTTGTCAGAATGGCAAAGGAAGGAAGAAGAAAGAAAAACAGAGGGGGATGAAAAGAGGAAGATAGACAGCCTACTCTTCCCCAGGCCAGAGCTTCGAGACTCAGAAATCTCATTAAAAATACATATTCGGAGGACTGACCCCCACAATTTTTCATGCTGCTGCAAATGGCTCAAGGACCATCAACTAGAAAACTGTGCCCCTAGCGGTTACAGCGCGCTGCTGATTCTTGTATTATAGATGTGCAGTAAGAGTTTAGGATGGTGTGAACCAGGATGATTTGGGTTTAAGAAAGAAGCAGAACTTGAGCTTGGATTTAAAGAGTGGGAGAGAGCAAGGCAGACTCTCCCTATTTATATAGGAATGAACATGAAGTGCCTGTGCAACAGAACATTTCACCTGTGGGACCCTGCTCCTAGCCCCACAGCCTCTCAGAGCAGAATAAGATGGTGAGAACAGGAACTAATGTGGATGCAGTCGGCTTGAAAAGAATGGGATAATTCAAAGATATACATCATTTAAGCAATTTAAGATCGTACTGAGAAATCACATTCATGGCAGGAGGAGAGAGAAGAACCAAACAAGAGCATAGGAAAATGATGCTATTACTGACAAAAAAAAAAAAAGGGGAATAGGTAGATTAAGTCAGATGCATGAGGCAAGAGAAGTAGGCAGGAACCTGGTCCTATAGAACCTACAGGTTATCTTAACAATTTTAGACTTCAATTTAAGAGAAAAGGTAAACCCTGAAGAGTCTGAAACAGAGTGATGTGTACAGATTGGTGTTACAGGTAACACATCTTGCTCCACGAAGAATGAATTAGAGACCAACAGACTCAGTGCAAGGAGAATTTTGAGGAGGTGTTTGTAGTAATCCATCCAAAAGGCTGTGGTCCTCTGAATATGGACAGTGGAAGTGGGGCTGGATCTATGTGAACAGATTTAAGAAATAGTTAGGAAGTAAATTTAAATAAGATTTGGTGATAGGACAGAGTAAGAGAAGAGGAAGTGTAAAGGGTCAAAGATCATGACCAGACTTTTGGCTTGGCCTTTTGTGAAGTACAGAACTTGAGAGAAAGAGAGATTACATGAATAGGGGTAGTGGTGAAGGATAAGTTCATTCTTGGATGTGTTACATTTGAGGTGACACTGAAGCATCATCCAACTGGGGAAGGATGGATGTGTCTGAAATTCAGCCTGAGGTGGGAGCTCTAGACCCTAGAATTTAAGGAAAGCCAGGCCTGTTGGAGGTCTGATGGGATGGCCCCATAGGGATACCAGAGACTTTCTGGACAGTAAGCCTTAGGTAAAAAGATTTACACAATTTGGTTTGAGAACTGATCCAAAAAAGAGAGATGAATTTTGAACGCATGGTTTATAAATCAAATTATCCTCTGGTTCATCCCCTCAGGAACCCACACTGCGTTCTTGGGTTAGAGACCTTAAAAAACCAGAATGAGTAAAATCTAAATTTGCTTCTTCTCCATAACCTCAGTGGACACTGAAAGTAGAAGGCTTTAGTAGCAGTAGGTCTCCAGGGGCAGGAGTGACATTCTTTGTGATGAAAGTACATCAGGCACAATGATGGTGCCTTCAGGATCCTCTGCACTAGTGCCCTGAAGAGGAGTTACCAGGGAAATTGGTGGGGTCTTTCATGGGCATTGGTGGATAGTGGCCATGGTGATGATTATCACACAAAGGAGCTTAGAAATACATCCCTCAAGTGCCAATTTTTGTAAATTCAAGAGGATCTTACTGGAAGGAAACTTACAAACAGCCAACTAGCAGAACTCACGTGGACCCCTCAGCCATCAATGTCCCAAACAGAGCTGTGCTTAGGCCAGGCATAATTGGATGAATACCATGAAAAAGCCTCCTTGAGGGGCCCACCCCAATAATGCACTATCTATTTATGGGAGCAGGACATATCTAGACCAGTATGTTACAATAGAAGCTCTCTGACTCAAGAAGAGTTTGTTAGGGGCTTCCCTGGTGGCGCAGGGGTTGAGAATTTGCCTGCTAATGCAGGGGACACGGGTTCGAGCCCTGGTCTGGGAGGATCCCACATGCCACGGAGCAACTAGGCCCATGAGCCACAACTACTGAGCCTGCGCATCTGGAGCCTGTGTTCTGCAACAAGAGAGGCCGCGAGGCCCGCGCACCGCGATGAAGAGTGGCCCCCGCTTGCCACGACTAGAGAAAGCCCTCGCACAGAAACGAAGACCCAACACAGCAAAATTAAATAAATTAATTAAGCAACTCCCACCCCCAACATCAAAAAAAGAAAAAAAAAAGAGTTTGTTAGAAAAAGAAAGTCTCCAGAATTCACCGATAGATGGTATCAGCCTGTTTATCAGTTGAGCTAACTCATACCTGCAGAGCCAGTTTTTTTCTATACTTTTAGAAAAGGGGAGAAAATGAGCCTCCAGGGCCTTCTAGGTTCATCTCTCTTTAATGATAAAAGATGCACTTGCAAAAATATAAAGATACTTTAGCTTAAAGGAAAGAAAATAATTGATGCCACATTCAACCTAGCTGTAAGAAGACAGGAGCAATCCCTTAGGAGAGGGCACACTTCAAAAATTTCCATTTAAGAAGGGCTTAGATGTATTGTCAATGCTTTAGAAACTCCTAGAAATATCTGGGAAAAATATGGGGTATTTTTTTGGTGATCAAAAAAAAGAGCATGTGGGAGAGGAGCCAGAGAAATATTCTTTTGGGTCTCAGAAACGTGTAGTCTGGGACAAGTGGATTATCCACTTGTCCCAACAAAATGGATTACAGACAGATACACACATATATGGAGGAAAGAATTAATTATCATATAGTCCCTCTACCAACATGTCAGTAAATTTAAATCTGACACCATTTTGCTTAAGGTAGGCAATAGATACCTTGACCATCAAAAGGGCTCCGTGTTTTAGTTTTATTTTAAGAGAGAAAATTCAGATACCATGGAACCATTTTTACTGACCTAGTTTTGTTTCTGCATTGAGCTGGAGATGAGGAGTAAATGTGGAAAAGAGAAATCTAGAAGAAGAAATATTTCTGTTTCTTTCCATTTATTTTTTTTTATTACTCCACCTCAAGCTCCATATCAACACATTCCCTACTTTCCTTAAAGTGCTAAATTATCTCCAAGGATTAGCCACATACATCCTTGTCCTTACAATCAGTAGAAACAAGCCCCCATTTGTTTGTGTGTAGGTGTGTGTGCAGTACACACGTATGTACTCTTAAATCCTCGATTCTTTACTGATATTGTAACAGACACCATCAACTGGAGCCCCCATTTCATTCTTTCCTCTTTCTTTTATTAATAAATCACACACACCCTTATTCAGGTTTGAGCAGGCACCCAGCTAGACTGCATTTCCCTGGCCTCACTTGCATTTAGCAGTAGCATTGTTACCAAATTCCCACCAAGGGAATGAGAGCAACAGCAGGAATCCATGTAGTTCCCTGGTACTTCCAGGAACCGCCTTCCTCTCTTTTCTCCTTCTCCTACTTACTGGCATGCAGGGGCAACTGGAGCAGCTACTTTCTAGAGATGGAAGCCACATGTGGAGGAGGACAAAGACGAACACCTCATCTGTCGCTTGGGGAACCTCATGGAGCAGAGGTGTTACATTAAACAGAATCAAACATTTACTTTATTTAAGCTCCTTCATTTTTAGGCTTCAGTTATAGCAACTTAACTTGTACCCTGATTACAAATATCAAACTACAGAGAATTGCCAACCTATTTTATAGCACTGTATTAGGAGAGGTACACATTGCTGAAGACTTTGGCATGTATGTTTCATCGAAGTCAGTCTTACTCCTACATCTATTTATGTCCACTTTACTGTGCAAAATTTCAGCTATTTCTCAGATATCTAGCTTTTTGTTAACACTTAAATCTGGCTGATATTTATTTTAAGCTCACCAGGTGTTAATATTTTATCTGACATTTTTCAAGTCACTTCACTTATAGAAATGAGTTCTGAAGGCACCAAATATTACTCACTGCATTCAAGAGGCCAGAATGATTGCATTAAGTTAAATCTCTGTCTTTCTAGCTGATAGCCAATGATTCCCATTGTGACAAAGCTGTGTTGACTATCATCAAAAGAAATGTCACGGTACACAGACTTCTGGTTTTATTGGCTAGTTTGGTGGAAATAAAACTAATGTGGTTTTTGCAGTGAAACTAAGACTCTAAGGAATGTTCTATAAAGTCTTCCCTCTGCAAAAGCATGATTAATTAGTGTGCTCTATTTAACCATATCCCTTTTTATTTTATTTTACTAAAGGTGTTTTTCCTCCCCTGGCATATGGTTAGAAAAGTATTATATTTCATGCAGATTTGGACAGTATTTGTCACCTTTAAATTTTGAAGTTACAGGTCATACTCCTTTGCATTGGAAAACCCCACTAGCTGCTTATCTAGTGAGATTTAAGGGCACCAAAACTCTTACTGCCTTAAGATATCTCCTTCTTGTTGTAGTACGCCAACTCTCATTATGAATGTCTCACATTTTTGTTAGAGTATTACCTTTGGAAATCCCTGTTCAAAATGTGATTGTACCATTTTAAATGGATAGTATATAACATGTTCATGTGTTGACAAAGATGGAATTTTTAGATTATCTAATGTCATATAGCCAGATGGCATGAGGTTTTGGATCATAAGAGAGATACGTTTTTATATTAGGGAGAAATGACAACATGGCTAAAAGAGCCTGTAAAGAATGCTCTAGCGAGCATTGAGTCATTCAGGAAGAACTGAGAGACACATTGGATTGTGAGGACATCTTCTTATTGGCAGAATTTGAATGGGGTCTAGGGAATATAGTAGTAATGTATTTCTGCATACAAATGTTTCATTTACTTTGATGGCTGTGTAACATATATATAGGAGAATAAAGGAAATAGACACTAAGCTATTCAGGGATGGTAGGGCATCAGGTGCCAACTCAAATGGGTCAGGAGAAAAAATAAAAGCTCTCTGCAAATGGCATTATTTTGTTCTTTTTTATGGCTGAGTAATATTTCATTGTATATATGTACCACATCTTCTTTATCCATTCTTCTGTTGATGGACATTTAGTTGCTTCCATGGATGGACCTAGAGATTTGCATACTGAGTGAAGTAAGTCAGACACAGAAAAACAAATATCATATGATATTGCTTATATGTGGAATCTAAAGAAAAGGGTACAAATGAACTTATTTACAAAAGAGAGGTAGAGTCGCGGAGGTAAAAAACATACTTATGGTTACCAGGCGATAAGGGCAGGGAGGGATAAACTGGGAGATTGGGACTGACATATACACACTACTATATATAAAATAGATAACAAATAAGAACCTGCTGTATAGCAAAGGGAACTTTATTCAGTACTCTGTAATGGCCTATATGGGAAAGAATCTAAAAAGAAAAAAAAGAGTGAATATATGTATATGTATAATTGATTCACTTTGCTATACACCTGAAACTAACATAGCATTGTAAATCAACTATACTCCAGTAAAATTTTTTTTTAAAAAAGGAAGAAATGCAAAGAAAAAAAAGCTCTCTGTACTAGACTTGCAACTATTCTGTACATTTGTGATTGGTTCAAAATAAGTTTTTGTTTTTAAATATTCAAAAATCAACATTGAAAGAAAATATGTTAAAGAAATGCTCGATCTCATCAGTGTTATTTCAACTCACTTGTACTTCTCAAATAATAACTTACTACTTTCTTTATGTGATTCAATCAGTGTGTGTTCAACTCTGAGTATTACAACAAAGATTAAGAGCACAGAATCTACAACTAGATTATTTGAGTTTGCATCCAGTTCTGTCATTTACTATCTGTGAGACATGGGCAAATTACCTCACCTCTCTGTACTTCAGTGTCCTTATTTATAAAAAGTAAGGATAAAATGAGTTAACATATATAAAGCATTAAAATATTGACTGATACATATTTATGGATAAATAAATGTTATAGAGTCAACTTTGTTATATAAAGGATTTTGAGTTGTTCTAAGTATACTCACAATATACTACTAATAATACAGCAATAGTAATGACAATAATACTAATAATATATTCTAAATCCATGCCTAACAATATATTTTTCACAATAAATCACAATTTTCATTTTACCTATATTAAATATTTAGCTATTTCTCATAAGACTGGTAACTCTCTTTTCTCTTTCAGGGCTTTCAAGGTGATATACGAGGGATATAGAAATAGCAACATTTTTAGGGAAGATTTTGAAAACTGCTTGAAACTGGGAGTTAAGGGCCATGCGCTTTAGATAATAACACACTTGGGACAGTACTTCATAAGGTTATATGAGCCAGCTCAGGCTATAAAAGCAATACTAGCAGTGGCCTGGCATCACGCTATGTTCTGGGAAAGCTGTGTTAATGAAATACAGTCTCAGTTTCTTGGGCTGGTGATTTTTGGTTCATTATCAAAGAAATATAGACGGTTTCCTGCCCAAAACCCTTATGCCAAGAATTCGATGACCTCCACAAAACAAGCTCAGCAAATTCCCATGATGTCAATCCACTGGGCAGTTTTCCCAGATAGCAGTTCATGGCTGGGCCTTCTTAGAAATATTTCCACAAAGTGGGGAAAAGGTGGGTGGTGGGGAGCAACTCTGCCCCCTCTGTTCACAAAATTATATAAATCACACTGAGTCTGTCTAGCACTGCCATAGACTTTTCTCTCATTAAAGAATCCCTAGATAATTTTTTTTTCAGTAGAAATAGATCTAACACTGCCATAGACTTTTCTCTCATTAAAGAATCTCTAGATAATATTTTTTCAGTAGAAATAGATTTCTGGTTTCTTTCTAGATCAGGCTATTCTGACTCAGTTATTCAGATCCCAAAGCAGGATTTTAGTGAGTCAGGTGAGGGGTACAGAGTATCATCTCCTGTGAAGGCATGCCTTGTTAGACTGTGGATTAAGCTCAGAAAGAAGTGGTAGGTTCATTTGTTTTGTTTCTTAGATTCCACATATAAGTGAAAACATACCATATTTGTCTTTCTCTGTCTGACTTACTTCACTTAGCATAATACCCTCTATGTCAAACCATGTTGTCACAAATGGCAAGATTTCATTCTGTTTTGTGGCTGAGTAATATTCCATTATATACACCACATCTTCTTTAAATCCAGTCACCTATCAGTGGATACTTAGGTTTCTTTCATATCTTGCTATTATAAATAATGCTGCAGTGAACATCGGGGTACATATTTTTTTTATTAGTGTTTTTGTTTTCTGCAGATAAATACCCAGAAGTGGAATTGCTGGATGGTATAGTACTTCTATTTTTAATTTTTTGAGGAACCTCCATACTGTTTTTCCATAGTGGCTGTACTAATTTACATTCTATCAACAAACAGTGCATGAGGGTTCCCTTTTCTCCACATTCTCACCAACACTTGTTATTTCTTATCTTTTTGATGACAGCCATTCTGACAGGTGTGAGGTGTGAGGTGATATCTTGTTGTGGTTTTGACTTGCATTTCTAAGATGACTAGTGACGTTGAGCAACTTTTCATGTGCCCAAAACAAACAAAGAAATATAACAAGACAGAAAAATACTCACAGATACAGAGAACAAACTAGTGGCTGCCAGAGAAGCGGGGGTTGGTGGATGGGCGAAATAGGTGAAGAGGATTAAGAGGTACAAACTACCAGTTATAAAATAAATAAGTCACAGGGATATAATGTATGGCACAGGGAACATAGTTAACTATATTGTAATAACTTTGTACAGTGCATAATGTATAAAAATATCAAATCACTGTGTTGTGTACACCTGCACCTGAAAACTAATATATTGTAAGGCAACTACGCTTCAATTCAAATAAAGATAAAAAAGAAGCAGTGTGTGAGAGGTAGAACACTAGTGCTGCAGGACTTCATCCTCCACTAAGACTCTGGTTTATTATACACACAGCAAATGGGTTTATCCAGTATTGCCCGTTCTCTTTCCTAGACGGTTAAACTTGAAATTAGCGGAAGATAAACTCACAAGATTTCATAGGAACCCAAACTTGGTTTCATGCGGAGAGGGGAGAGGATATGGGATTTAGTGGATAGTGAGAGTATTCTTCTCACAGTAGATTATTGCTATTCCAACGTCTCTCTGCACTTACCTCTATTAAGCAGAACTGTTGAAATGATATCTCCTACTTAGACCATAAGAGTTAAGGTTAATGTTTATTTTTAGTACTTTAAGGTTAATAATATTCTATATCTAGAGCACTTTGCACACAGTGACTCACACACTGTAGATGTTCAATTACATACTTAACAATTTTTTATTTCATTCATTAATTCTGTTCAGGCAGGCAATTGGCCATCAGCCCCCTAAAATTGTTTTTCTTTCCTGCCCTCTGGGATTATTAGTGCTCTTCTGATATCCCTAGAAATTTTACCCTTCTATTCATCAAAACCTGCTTGAAACCATACCTGCCCTCAAAGCAGAATAACCAGAGTCAGAGAGGCACTGAGTCAAACACTGGCAGCGTCCATCGTATGTGGTCATAGCCAAAGGATCCCAAGCATCTTGGGGTCGTTCCCAAGATCATCTGTACTGTGGAACTACATGTATTAGACTGCCTGCCTCTGATTCTGTTGAATGTTCTATTCACCTAGCAAGCTTCTTTTGCTTTGATTCTATATTCACTAAGCAAGCTTTACGTTTTCATTTCACTTCCCATAGAATTCTTCCGACAAGAAAAGAATGTTCACCACATACAATTCAATTTTTATACCTATATTAGTTATTTCTCCCCCCAAGTTAACAAATTAATATTCAGGTTTTATACACTGGTTTTGAAGCTTCATTTGGGTCTGTCCATGAGATGTGGCAGGAGTGCTAAAAAAAAAGTTCTTTCTGAGGCCGCAAAGCTGAGAAACAGATCTAGGCTTCAGAAATGAATGGTAGCCACCAACTGAGGTCTTCTGAGAGACATAGGGTAGCCTTTCCCCAGATGAGTACATACTCTGCAGTCCATGTGCTTTCCATACACATGATGCATGTTACAGTAATTCTGTAGAAGACATTAACGATACTGCACTCTTTCTATTTGGCTTCTGGACCCAGACACAGATTCGATAACTGGCTTGTTCCATTTGGCTTTTGGACCCAGACACAGATTCGATTACTGGCTTGTCGAAAGTAATCTATCTGACATCAACTGGACATTGAAGTGGCCATTTCTACAGTCACCATAGAAGACCACTGCACAGATCATCCAAATATTGCAGCCATACTCATTGTTCCATACACAATACTGTGCAGTCACCCTGGGTGTGAGGAGGACCTCGACAGTGTGTATGACACTGACAGTATGCGGTCTTAACAGTGCTCCTGTCTAGCTGCCTACACTTGAAAGTTGAGGAGTACACTGCACGGCCGGCTCCTTCATTTTACTCATTTTAACCGTCAATGAGATAGGCTGCCCAGTAGAAGAGCATATGAGGTTTTTCAGATGATCAGGATGCCCTGATGGGAGTAGAATTGGTTAAATTCCTTATTATTATTCTGTTTTTAGTCTTAGTTTTAACAACAACAACCAAACTTACTCTTATTTATGCTTTATCAATTTTGTTATTTATCCCCATGATAAGTAGGTGAGACAGGTAAGGTAGATACTATTATTCTCTTTAGATTGATGAGGAAAGAAGCTTAGAAAGGATAAATAATTATACCAAGTTCAACACAGTCAATAGATGATAGAGTTGGAACTTGAAACCAGATCCAATGATCTATGAAAATACTAGTCATGTATTAGTTTAATAGACTTTAGAATAGTGGTTCTTGCATTTTAGTGTATGTAAGAATAAGTTGAGACCCTGACTACATATCGAACTAATTCAAGCTGCTAGTTAGTTTCTCCTTCTCAAGACAATTGTGGTGAAACAATAGTCAGAAACAAAGCAGGAAAAAAAAAAAAAAGAGGGAAACATGGACCTGAAAATCTAACCAAAACCTGTCACAAACTTTTGGGGAAACCACGGTGCTTGGGTTGGTTAGTGATATAGACATAATAATGGTAAGATTGGTTAGATAAGAGCTATTAAATTACCTGAATTCAGAGAAAAAGATTTTTAAAAGAAAATACAAAATGAAAGCTAAAAGATACAAAGAACAGAAACAGAAGGATCAAAATTGGATATTAGATATCACAAGAACAAAAGGAAAAGAATAAGGCAAGAAGAAAATATTTGAAATATTTGAACAAACAAGATTAAGTTTGTCCAATTAAAGTAAGATAGAAGATGGAAAACCTAGACTGAAAATCCTTAAGGAGAAACAGGAGAAAAAAGGAAAATTTCACACCCAGACATATTATTATGAATTTCAAAACATGAAAGAAAATCTAAAAGTTTATGAGAAAAAGGACCAAAAAATTTTAGAAGGCTGTTTGCTGGGTTAAAGAATAGATGCATTTGCAATATTAATTGGTATTGCTGGGGTTACTCTCTATAGGAATTGCACCAGTTTATACTCACACCAGCAAAGTATGAGAGATGGACTGCAGCTCAGCCAACATGGTGCATTATCAGACCTGGAATTTTTGACATTTTGATATTTGGCATTTCAGAGTATAATTAATCTACAATAACCTCATTATGAGTAAAGTTTTACATATTTTCACGTGTTTAAAAGCCACTCATATACCCCTTAATATGAACTGTCTATTTGTATCTTTCCACTCACTTTGTCCTTGGGTTTTTGCTCTTTCTCTATATTTTCCCCATTTTGTCATTTGTCTTTTAACTTTGCTTGTAGGCAGAAATTTCTGTTTTTTACATGAATAAAAATTAAAATAAATTTTCTTCTATAATTTCTGAATTTTTGATATTGTAAAGAAGAGTCTTCCCACCCCAAGGTTAGAACTCCTAGGAAGTTACAAAAAAAATTGCTAAGCACCTACTTTGGAATTTCTGGTCTTGTAGTTCTGGCACAGAGCCAAAACTCTGCTTTAGAAATCTCTCTAGCCTAACCTACCCTCTTGTTAGATACTCAGCAAGTGATTAATGGTGACAGTAACCCAAATGTCACTTGATAATAAACCACTCACTGAAGGTACAGCTCTGTTCTCAAAAAACATTAATACCTAAAAAGTAAAGTTGTGATCACTCTGAGTACTTAAAACATCACAAAAGCATAAAGTCAGAAGTTGTGGAACTAAGTAGAAGTATGTGAATAAGGCTCCCTCCCACCCACTGCCCCACTGCAAGAATTCCCCTCACCTCCATTGGAGTCACTGCCCTTTCCAGATCCTAGGCCACTTAGCACAGTTGATAGTGCAACTCAGGCCACGTACAGGGAGAACAGAGGCTGGCGGTTCTAGAAAGAAAGAGTTTCTTCTTTTATTACCGTATTAATCTGTTCCCTACATTCAAAATTATCTCCCCTACATCTATTCCATCAATCAAAGATTCACCAATTCATTTAGCATAGCAAGTTCCTTTCCCTCTCTCCCCCTTTCCTCCCCCCTCATTCTGTTGGGTCTTTAGACATCATTTAGTTCACTGGTTCTCAACCCCTGGCTGTACAATAAAGTCATCTAAGGAGGTTTATAAAACTCCCCATGCCTGCGCCTCAAGCCAACCCCATTAAATCAGAATCTCTGGAGGTGAGGGGTCCAACGTGTTATCAGATCTCCTCAGGTGATTCTAAAATACAGCTGACAGTTGTTCCCCCTCATCTAGTTAATCAATTAACACTTCCTGGATAGTGAAGAGCAAGCTTAAGGATGCAACAAGAATTTTGATAAACTGTGAGAAGTGCTTTTGGAGATGGCACATTCCGGAGGATACCGCTTCTGGACAGGGCCTGGCAGTAAAGAATTTGTTTTCCCAGAGAGCAGCATGAAAAACTTGGGAAAATTTGACATGTTGCTTTATTATTCCAGAATGCCCTGAAAATTTACTCTCTTCCTTTCTTATCACTCTAAAGGAAAGATTAAAAGTTACAAATGATCTCCCTTTCTTCCTGTCTCTTATTACTCCACACTTCACCCTCCCCCCCACCCCGCCTAAAGTATACACATCTTTTTGTTTCTCATATAGCCTACTTTCCAGACGTTAAGTATCAGATATTCAGCAGCACAAAAATTGAGTAGAATTCTTTTCTCAATCAATCAAATGCATTTTTCTAATATTTAAAGATGTTTGTCATGTTGAAGCAATTTCCCTCTCACTTCCTGCGTGTTTAAATGTGAATGAATAGGCTAATGTGTAACTAGGATTCTATCTCTGCCTGACTGGCTGCTGGCATTTATAGCTAACCTTTTAGACAATAACCGCTGTTCCAAACCTAACAATCCCATTCTGTTGACCACAGTCTTTTCCATATCCGATGCATATGACCTGAAAATAGAATTTCTTTGATTCTAATCATTGTCCCCATTTTCTCCATTTTCCATTTTGCCGTTAAGTCTTCCTTTTCTCCGTTCTCCCACAAGGTAATTTTGCTCATATTCCTACTCAGCAATTCCAAATAATGAAAGCATGTCTTTTCTTTTTTTTTTTTTTTTTCTGCGGTACATGGGCCTCTCACTGCTGTGGCGTGGCCTCCCGCGTTGCGGAGCACAGGCTCCGGACGCGCAGGCTCAGCGGCCATGGCTCACGGGCCCAGCCGCTCCGCGGCATGCGGGATCCTCCCGGACCGGGGTACGAACCCGCGTCCGCTGCATCGGCAGGCGGACTCTCAACCACTGCGCCCCCAGGGAAGCCCAAATTTACCACTTTTTAAAACTTCATTTCACTTATATAAAATGTGATTGTAAACTCACCCTGATTAAAAGCTTAAAGAAGTTGAACTAGTGCTAATGAAACAATAAAATATTTCTTTTACCATTAAAGACAACTTGAGAATTTGGGGGAATTTTGATTTGCTGCTAACTAGCTATAAAGCAAGCAAAGTTATACAAATCCAGATGAATGAGAGTTTTAAAAGTGTCCAAGAGACTAGGGGTAGGATGGGAATAAAACACAGACCTACTAGAGCATGGACATGAGGATATGGGGAGGGGGAAGGGTAAGCTGTGACGAAGTGAGGGAGTGGCATGGACATATATACACTACCAAACGTAGGGTGGATAGCTAGTGGGAAGCAGCCGCATGGCACAGGGGGATCAGCTAGGTGGTTTGTGACCACCTAGTGGGGTGGGATACGGAGGGTGGGAGGGAGGGAGGGAGATGCAAGAGGGAAGAGATATGGGAACATATGTATATGTATAACTGATTCACTTTGTTGTAAAGCAGAAACTAACACACCATTGTAAAACAGTTATACTCCAATAAAGATGTTAAAAAAAAGTGTCCTCAATATGGAAATAATTTGCTAGTATTTTCTCAAACTTATCAGAAAGTTGTTCTACATTTATGTCCAATATTTAATTTATTTAAAAATAAAGATTTCCTGCTCACCACATCCTTTCTCTTATAATAGCAATGTGTGGCAAAAAATGTAAATTAATTATTATGAATCACTTTTCTTGGGTTTTATCAGTCCATTTGAATGTCTTTCACCTCCTTGTTTTATATCCCATTTTCCATGTCACCTTCCAAATGAGAAATGTCAGTCTGTTTTAGCTTTAACAGTGTGCGGCTCTTAGACAGCACTGAGGGTTAATTGGAATATTCTGTCTGGTTACATTCTGAAAATTAAAGAGTCAGTTTATCCATAAGCCTGTGTTATCATTTCCATTTCTGCTGTTCCTCAAATTCAGTTATGGGAGTCTGACTTTTATTTTTCATGGTAGTGATTGCCAAGGACAAAATTCTTAACTATGGTGATTTTCTGGGACATCATTTTCTCTTTTTAATAAGAAAAATATGGCATCCTTAACTAGTTTATATTGTTTTATGGCACTTTAAAAAATAAATATTATGTGACTACACAAATTAAATGGAAAAGTTATCATAATTAAAGAATTAAATTACTGATTACAAATGTGGTTTTCATCTTTGGTGTAATGTCTATGTTTATGGCGGAGATAAAGAATCAACTGAATTAACTAGAATGGAATTTAACAGGAGTGTATGTCACATTTTCTGCTTATATTTTTACAAATATTTAACAAGAACCGCCCAGTACAACTTGTGAAAGAAGAGGCTTAGAAGTTGTGTTGGATAGTAAACTTCATGCAAGTCAAAAGTAACTTTGAAAAAGTGAATTTGTTATTTTGCTACATTATAATAGAATAGTGTGTTGAATAATCTACTCTTCTCTTTACTGGTTAGGTTACACCTGATGTATTCCATTTAAGCTAGTCATCACAATTTATGGTTTTTAAAAAAGATACAGGCCAGGATCCCATACAGTATTTCATGAAACATATTTTATTAGTAGTTATTGAAGAAAAAAAAGGGTTCTATGGTCACCCACCGAATTAAACAGATTTCTTTACTGCAATACTTCCCAATGCTTTTAATAGGCAAAGCACACAGTTTAACTCTATGAGAGGATACAGTGTGTACATTTTTTTCAAAGTAATTGACAGTAGAATTCTCTTTTCATATAAAATCTATTACCATACTGAAAAATAACTTGAGGGATAACTGGGTTCTACAGAATACAGTTGAGAAAATGCTGATATGTTCAACTGGAACTTGATCAAAGCAGAATAACCAGCTAAGCACTTCTCCACTCCTGGCCTGAGCTCCTCATCACACAGGTCTCTCTGTTCTGGTCTCTTCTCTGTGAACTAGATGTTGTCTTGGAGTTTGGCTTATACTCAGATTAAAAGAAAAATATATTTCTTGCCTTATGAAATATCTGAAGCAGACACAAGAACAGATTTGCTTGCTACAGATTTAAAAGTTTTATGTTTAAAGTTCAAAACTGGGGTATTAGAATGTGTGCAGACTGTTGATGGTGACATATTTACAATTCAATGCTTTCCTTTAATGTGGAAAACTTCTATTGGAATAACCGTATAGAGATGGAGTTTGTTACTGACAATCTCATAGCTTCAGACCTATAAGAATTTAGTAGAATACCACCATTTGCAATGTACAAAATGAGTCTAGCACATGCCAGATAATCTTTCAGTGAGCAAAATACTTGTAGGAAACACAAAAATTATGAAAGTAGATTCCGGAGCTACAGAGCACCCGAAAAGCCAGCCAGGGCAATCACTTATCTGATACTTGAATCCCTTCTACCCAATTAAATGGTTTGGTAGCTAAGGAGATGACGAAATACCCCACAGCAGTAGTGTCCAAGCAGAGTTAACTGAATCAAGTGACCTTCACATTCCTCTCTTTTCTAAAATATTGTAACTCTGATGTGAAGGATTAGAATTAATCCAAAATAGGAAATATTATACAGTTTTACATATTGCATTTAAATAATCTTATGTTGATCTGTGGAAGGCAATTGCTGGCATTATTGCATCCGTTGTTTTAGAAAGAAGCTATTTATAAAACTGTTGTTCCATTCACACTGCCTACGCACATGAGAGGCGGGAAATGATTCAGAGAGGAAATGGAGAAGAGTTCATGCTTGACAAATGTCCTGAAAAATCAACAGGGGGTATGTTTTAGCTTTTATTGCTTCTGATCAGTATCTGATCTGCTGAGGGCATCTGTAATGTTGAGAGGTTCCTGCCTGAAGTTGACGCCATCTTCACCTTAGCCGGTTGACAGATCCTGTATTACTCCTTCCCTCCCATTTATCATTTCTCAGATACTCTCAGTACTTTTGGAGAGTGCTTAGAATTTCCAGGTACACAGAAAAATGTAAACAATAGAACCTCCAGTAAGTTTGGGGAATCTAAAGCAGAGAGGATGTGTGCCTTATGCAACAGAATGTTAAAATGCTTTCAGTGTTAGCGTCTTTTCTTTATTTCTGTTAGCATTACTGTTTTAGAAATGTTGCGCTCTTTGAATTCAACCAGTCTAAATTTCATATTCAGTCAAGCCCCATACCAAGGCTTGTTAATGTCTTTGCAGCTCCCATAAAAATTATTTCTTTTTTATTCTTTTTGGCACCTACAAAATATAGCCTGTTTTCAGATCAAATCTGTATTATTCCAGTAGCTTTTGAAATGGTCTCTGGCTCCACCACAATTTATTATGCACACCTCAGATGACTTTTGTTCAAGACATGCAGTTTTAGAGTTGGACGGCCCCTTTGGGATCCTTACCCATCCAGTAGCACAGGGACATTCCAAAACTCAGTGTTATTGGCTCCTATTACCAATATTGCGCTCGATGTCCTTTCCAGCCTCAGGTCCCACTATTCTCCTATACTACCCTAATCCATTTTGTGCCCATCATACCTCAGAACTGACTTTTCACTTCTTACCTCTACTTTGCCCCTTATATTCTTTCTTCTCAACTTATTCTCCTGAGGTTGTTTAATTGACATTTTATAATTATAAGAGGATGGGAGATTTGCACTCAGTCATGAGAAATAATACACAGGGGTCCCTTGGCAACAGTTTGCAAAATTATAGTACAATATCACAACCAGGACACTGACATTTGATACAATCCACCAATCTTATTCAGATTTCCCAAGTTTTACCTGTTCTCCATTTTATGTGTGTGTGTGTGTGTGTGTGTGTGTGTGTGTGTGTGTGTATGACACAATTTTATCACCTGTGTAGGTTTGTGTATCCACCGACATGGTCAAGATACTGAATGGTTCCAGCACCACAAGGATCCCTCGTGTTGCCCTTTTATAATCACAGTCGCCTCTTTCCTTCCCAGTCCCCCACACCTAACCTCTGGAAACCACGAATCTGTCTTCCATTTCTAAAATATTGTCATTTCAAAATGTTCTATAAATGGAATCATATAGTATGTAATCTTTTAGGATTGGATATTATCATTCAATTCCCTGGAGACTCATCCAAGTTAAGCTTTTGGTATGTCAATCATACCAATAGTTTTTTTAAATTGCCATTTAGTTAATGTTTGTTGACTAGATTAATATATAATTTAATGATTCAATATGGATAATGCCCTAATGCCCTGCTGTTTTTTTCTGAAAATATTTGGTTTAGACATCAGTTTTCTAGAATGTTGCATGCTTCCTGGTTTCATGTGAATTGAACATACTTAAAGAATATACTTTCTTTTATCACAATGACACCTCAATACTTAAACACATCAGGATAAAACCAAACACTTCTGTGGGAAGAAGAATTACTTTACAGCTCCCACACAAAATCTTGGCTGAAACCCAGCTGGCTGATATGTAACAGAGAGAGCACAAGCAGGAAACTGGGAAGATCTCAGATAAGGAATCCCAGAGCTCATCCTTATTAGCCAGGGTTCTCAACTCTAGCTACACAGAAGAGTTATGCGGTGAATTGTTCAAAAACATTGATGCTGGGGCCCCACAGAGATCAATAGAATCATAATTTGGGCAGGGGGGCAGGTTCATTCAATTCAGAACTGATATTTGCCAAAGTGATTGTTTCCACTTGGTATCCAGCATTCATTTTGATTGAACAGTGCCAGTTCTTATCAGTTTTTAAGTATTTTGAATACCACCTCTAATTATATCACATATTACATGATATCCTGGAATTTAACAGATTATTTGACCATGATTCTGAAATTTACATTAGAAAATTAAAAAAGAATTCTAATATCTTTGGTTGACAACAGAACAGGTAACATAAATTGTAAAGTCCCCTCTATAATCCATATAAGCAACTCACTCCATAAGTCTGCTTCCAAATCACCAGTAATAGTTACATATGTAGACAAAGCCCCAATATTTCTTTCTAATCTTTTCATGTATTTGTTTGTAAACAAACATTTATGGGCAACTTGTTTGTGCCTCATCTCTGCAATACATCCTTTAGTCTAGTCTAATGAAATCCCTTTAAGAAGTTTTGACAGAGATTGCTGATTTCCTTCCAATATCCTCTGCCACTCTTCTTACTAATAGAACTTTATTTTGGAGTGGCAATGTGTCAACTAAAATCTCAGTTTCTTAGCCTAGGTGTCCTTGAAACTATGGATAGCCATGTAACATAGTTATGGTTAATGATGTGGAAATATGGTACTAGGTGGGAGGTCTAGAAAACTATTCTCACCTAATAAAATATTGACTAGACTAATATTGTGTGCACATTTTTGTCTGTCATTTTTCCCCATCACTGTTGTGCTCAATGCAGATGACATGCATGGAGGTGTGGCAGCCATTTTGTGACCATGGGTTATACACTGTGGACAATGGAACAGGAATCTAGATGAAGCTTAGTTTCTTAAGCACCTTCACTGGATTTAATCTGAATGCCCCTGTCTTTTGGCTACTGAGTGAAATAAACCACTTATTTGTTTAGGATTCTGTTATATGGGACCAAACTCAATTATGTATTATAATATCCTAGGTTGAAATCACCTAGGACAGGTAGCTTCTGTGTAAAATTATGTAAGTTACTTGCCCAGTTTCCATACATTTAGTTCCTTAACCATCTAACATAACATGTTTTACTTTCTCAATGATTATCTTCCCTTATCTCAGTCTTTTATCACATCATTGCCCAACAGTTGTTCATATTTCCACCTTACCCCTATTGCTTGATATGTGATCTATTTTTCCCTAGTTATCCTGTCATCTTTCCTCTTTGATTATAGACATTTGTTCATAGGTTTTAGGATAAAGTTCTGTACCAACCAAATACTTACACGCTTCCCCAGCAGATTGCAGTCTGCCCTTTTGTAACCAGTATTGAGATACTACCCTCTGGCTAAAATGAATTATTTCTTATTCCACAAACACATCACATTCTCCCACACCCACCTCTCCCTAACAAGTTATCCCTTTACATGGACTGAATACTCACTTCTCATATCTATTTAGCTAATTCCTAGTCCTACTTTTAATTCGCAAACCAGCTGTCTCCCCCACTGATAAGTGTTTTTTCCTTTGTGCTCTCACGGAGTTTCATATATATTTTTAATTTGGATTGCAATTACTTGTTTACGTGACTACCTACTAAGCCATGAATACCTTGAGGACAAGAATAGAGTCTTGGGCTTCCCTGGTGGCGCAGTGGTTGAGAGTCTGCCTGCCGATGCAGGGCACACGGGTTCGTGCCCCGGTCTGGTAAGATCCCACATGCCTCGGAGCGGCTGGGCCCGTGAGCCATGGCTGCTGAGCCTGCGGAGAGCCGCGCGTAGCGCAAAAAAAAAAAAAAAAAAAAAAAAGAATAGAGTCTTATTAATATTGATGTTCTACCCTCCCCACACAGAACCTACTAAGCACTCAATAATATTTATTAAGTGAGTGTTGACTCTTAGTTATCCACACCTAAAAGAAACCAAAATGCAGATTAAACTTTCATAAAGTAATGTCATTCTGAACCCTAAAAGCCAAGAAGTAATTCTATTTGTCTCCATGGAGTTTTCAGTCTAGTTCCAAACCTCATAAGTAATAGCTAACATTAAACTGTTCCTGAGACCTGTATTTATCCAGCTTTGACATTTTGTGCATACATTTTAGCCAGGATGCACATACAACTGTGAACATATACAAATACGTAACACAATCCCTTTGGGTTTCAGGAGAGAAAAGGGTTTTCCCGATGTATATCCACATTCACTAATGTTCTCAGGCACTACTCTAAGTATCTTAATTTGGGCTCCCGCAAAAGCAGACCCTGAAACAAAGATTTATGTGCGTATAGTTTAATTTGGAGGAGACCCAGGAAACACTGGAGGGGAGTGAGCAGTGAGACAGGGAAAGCAAGCAGTCTGGTAAAGGTTGCATTGTCCGGCCAGTTACCTGTGGGCATCTGAGGCTCGGTCCTGCCAAGCAGCTTTGGAAGACAGTGTGACACCTGACCCAGAATTGCACACTCGGTTGGGGGAAGCTGGAGGACTTAATCTCCAGCTCCATCATCATCACCCAAGGGCCGCTCCCAGAAATGTTGCTGTTCTGGCATTTTTAGCCTGCTCACACCTGGTCTGAGAGAAAGCCCTCAGGTAGAAGTTGTAGGTGTTTGCAGAAGGAAGACTTGGGCATGAACTGTCAAAGTGAGAGCCAAGGGATGTGGGTGACGGCATCTGCCTTGTTAAGTAATCTATACTACAAATAAGACTGCACGTTCTCTAATCACATTCCAAATGTTCCAAACCATCAAAAGATATTTTTTACCTGTTGTTATTTGTATGTTCTAGAGCAGTGTTTAAGTAAGGATATTAAGTATTGGAGTAGGATATTTAAGTAAAGGATTGATAGGAGAAGGACTGTACTGAGAAGACTACTTAACTAAAAAGACTGTCCTTGAAAAAAGAGTTGAGGAAGTCTAGAATGAATAGAATTCAGTGTAGAGCTGTCATCAAATTTCTGAATGGCTGCCACTGTACAGACATATCTTTGTGGACTCAAAATAGAAAACAAAGACTTAATGTAAATGTAACTAGAGTTTAGATATGCCAGTTTGGTACACAGTGTCTCTCACCCCATCCTTCCCATCCCCCATTGCCAGATATATCCCATAATGTACACAAGCCCTTAATGACCAGATTGGAGAAAGTCCTTTCCTGTTGATTCTAATGCTTGTAAGAAACAAGTTCTGGAATAAACACCTCCCAGATCCAGTACAAACATTCCCAGCTCCCACCTACCTAACCATGTACAGAGGCCAGCTCTTTCCATTTTGGTAAATCTTTTTCAGGAAGATTATTGCCATTTTCTATCCCCAGGGCTTGATCTGACCCATTTGAATCCACATCAAAAAAATTCCCCTAGTTTTAAAACTCAAGAAGAAGGTGTTGAATATCTTAGATCCCTTTCCTTCCAGAAAACCCCTGAACTAACTCTGTAGCAAGCCCTCCTCAGAAAGTCCAAATCAAGGAAAAAAAGAGTTTCTACTAAATCACAAAGGGTGAAATAAGTGTGGTGATGGATTTCCTGTTACCCTCCTTCTTCTGGAACATTTCTTGAAATGGTTATTGCCATCATGATTACTTGCCTTTCCAATTATGCCTCTAACAAAAAGAAATGACTGCCTGTGTTTCTATCACTGGAGGGTTTCAAACTGAGACTAGATTTAACACTTGTCAGGAATGTTCTAGAAGTGATTTATACATCAGAGAGGTTGAATCAAATGACCAATAATCTCTTCTTCCAATATGGAGATTGTATCTTTCTATGAGAATTTTCCAGCTTGTTAAAAACGTATTTTCTTTGGAGGAGTTGTCTGTGCATTAAATTTTGTAGGAAATACTTCCATTAGGCCAAAATTGTACTTTCTCATCACAACATTTTTGTACAACTAAGCTATCCAAGGGGAAGTGGTGCCTCATTATCTGAGCTCATTATCTTAGTACCGGAGTCAGCATTAGCCTCGGAAATACTTGTGTGATTCTGCTGGGGGTTGGCAGATGGACTGATAGACAAATGCCCAGCTGCTTGTGGCAAATCTGATAGAGGAAGCCTGGCTCCCACATTCACACAGCCGGCTCCTGACAGCAGGGACCACGGAGCAGTGGACATGGCATCTGCCTTTTCTAACTGCCACGCACTACAAATGAGAAAGTGGAATGGAATGTTAATGTCTTAGCTAAAAACCCGGGTGAAATATGTCAAATGCATAAAGTTAATTATATCACACATCCATTAAAATCAAAGAAAGAGACACAGAGAGAGAAGGAGACAGAGAGACCAAAAGTCAGTCGTTTTGGAAACAATGCGCTATGGTGGTTTTATGGAATTGAATCCATTTTGTTTCAAGTCTAAGTGTTCATAAACTCAGTCTTCATGTCGTTAATGCCAAGCCTATTCCTGGATCTTATTGGGATAAATTCAAATTATTCAGAGCTTAGGCATGTTGTCCGAAGTTTGTTAGAAAAGCTATCATTTGTGTCTATGTAATACCAAAGACTCTTAATGCTAGCCCCTATTCATGATTCCCAAAGAACATGAATTTTAGTAACTGGTATAAATATTATTGTCAGAATTTTTAGTAAATGGTGCGAATATTGCTTTGTCCAGATGGAGCATAGCAATCTACAAGGATTTTTCCCTCGTGTACATCTCATTTAAAATTTACGCGGCACCTATTCCTTTTACCATTAAAATAATTCAGTGTTACAGGCTTGAACATGGGCTGCATGTTCCATTTCACTAATTAACACAACATTGAAAGTTAGAAATAGTTAAAACATAGAAGAGTGTTTTGAAAAGCCCAATACTCCAAAAAAAGGTGTCATAAATTGATCTGCAATTCAATTCATTTGTGGAAAGATATTGCCTAACTTAGGAACTGCTCAGAAAACACTCTACATGTAAAAAATATGATTGAAGTTTGTTTTGAAACATTTTTTTTAAAGCTTAAATTGAGCTCATGGATATTTAAATGAATTCCTAGGCAATACAATTAAAGTAGTGGCTACCCAGAAGAATGACAAAATTAGAAAAGCAAAATCATACAGAAAAAAATCATACAGAAGAATTGAACCCCTAAAGGTGTGCTGCTTAAAAGGGAAATTAAAAGCCCTCTCAACAGAAGGAAGGCCTACTTTGGAAGCCCCCTTCTTCAGGAGTTTTCTGCTCTGTGCAGATTAAGACATTACCACTGAGACTGGATTCAAAGTTAAGTGCTCAATAAATACCTTATGTCATGGGTGGCTAAGGGCTTCTTTGTCAAGGCCCCACCTCCCCTCTTATGTTGAGAACACCCACCTTTTTTTACCCTCCACCCCTCCACCCTACTCTAGCCATGTATTTATGCCAGGACTGCCACTACCATTATATTGTTATATTATTGCACCAGTCACATGGGCACAAAACTCAAACTGCATCAGTTAGAATCCTTCCCTGATGTTTTTAAAATTGGAACAAGGAAAAGAGATTTTCTTTTCTCGTGGTGGGAAATTTGGGATGATGTGAGTTCTAAACCTGTGGGCCTTCATGTGTAAAGAAAGCTGCTGAGGAAATGAACTCAAAACACAGAGAATAGAGAGAGAAAGAGAGATAGTCCATGCGATATTCAGTCCTGGATTCGTATTTTCCCCAAAGCCCTGTCTTTAATGCTCCTTGACTTCCTGATAAAAATTCCCCCTTTTGGGCCAAGCTAGTTCAAGTTAGTTGGCTGTTATTTGCAATCAAAAAGTTCTGAGCAATATTCTCTGTGTGTGATGATTGTCTGATTGAGTGGAGCAGGCCACAGTTTGGTCAGAGAAAATAAATATGCATCCCAAAATATGTGCGGTATTCACCTTTCATGTACTTTATCATTTGTGACCCACACAGTTACTCCAGCCACTACTGCAATGATCACATATTACATTATTATCCCAGGAACCATCTTCCCATCTACATCCCCATTTTCTTCAAAGAATAGCTCAAACCAAGCTCGCACAGTGATTTCTCTGTCCTGGCTTCTGTACATGGTATATAACAATAGAAATTAGAGAACTACCAAAAAAACCCCCTCTCTCTGTTGTATAGTTTTTTGCAAGTCAGATCATTCTGCTAATCAGCTCTTAAAATTATCTAAAATAGCATGATCACTAATGTTGCAAAAGAGGTGGTTTGATGCACCACTCAGGATTGTCTGACAGTGACCCTGAGACACTCTTCAGGCTCCATGGGCGATCTGAGACTTTGGGCTGTCAGCGGTATGGATTGAACCCAAACTCCCTGTAAGCCCCTAGCTCTTCTAGCACCAGGCACCTAGCTCTCCCAGAGAGTGCTTATAAACAACCAGCACCTAGACCCTGCTCGCCTAGCACCCAAGGGGACTACAGGCGGCAAGTTTGCTGTCACACTTGATACAGAGGGGCAGCGTCCCTTCCCCGCAACCTATGACACTCCAGGGAGCTCTTTGACCTCATGAGGCTCTCTCTGGGGATAATTGAAAGTTAGATGGTTGCGTGTCCTCTCTTTTTGATGACCTTTATTTGTATGTTTTGAAGATCTGCTCCTCAAGAGACAGTATGTGATATTGTGGAATTCACCTCAAGCCTTGTTGCACTACAAGTGGCAACCAAGAAACGAGCCACCTGGCTCTACGTGTCACGTGGTGAAGTGGCATACCCTTGACAGACATCAGGGTTGGTTCTTTTTAACCACTATCCTCTCCAAATTGCATGCCAAGAGCAAGTGTTAGTCCAGCTGCTTTTTATGCCTGAACGTGAACAGAGAAAACTCAAGGACGATGTCGGAGCTGAACTATGTAAATACGGTCTGAACTAAAGGGATATGCTCACATCTGCCATCTCTTGGCTAAACTGAGTATCTGCTCTGATGAATTCAATTCAGCAAATGTGTATCAGCTGTTCTGCAGTGCAGCATACTGTCCTAGGCACTTCAGGGGATTAGAAAATGAGCCGCATTCTCTCTCAGATTAAACAGACCTTTGTGTGATCACAGATATTATATTCTTGCAGCAGCTTGCTTGTTTTATGGCTTGAACTTTTTTCACATCAGGAAGACTAATGCCTCGACTTCTCCAGACAGATAAACAGCTTTGTGCTTGGGGTAAAAATACAAACCTACCAGTTCAGTAGTTGCCTAACACTCCACAGAGAGGAACCGAGTGGGCGTTGCTTGGACGCTAATGGCAAGTTTGGATCTTTGGGACTGAAAGTAAAAGAGACACTGTATTGTGCTCAGAGATGCTGCCTGAGGAAGGGCCTGCAGTTGAATGTAAGCCAGTCTGCAGAGAGCACCCAAAGTCTAGATGCCGCTCAGTCACGCGGTCTTCAAAACCAAAGGTTTGGGAACCGGAAATGGACGACAAAGCAAAAGGGTCAGCAGGACTGACCGTCAGCGGGGCTTGTAGTGAGGAGATAGGATGTGGAGACAGGAGGAGCAGAGACAGGGCGTCAAGAACAACCACTGCAGACAGAGGACAGAGTGGCTTTTGTTTCCCAGAGGACTTGGGGGTACATGAGTGAGACTGGTTTACAAGTTCAAGGCCAGGGCAGATAGCAGTAAATAAAAAAAATTATGATTCTTGCATTTATATTGTACCTGAATTACTCAACTTTCTTCAGGCTAATTCCAATACTGCTGAAAACATAGAGAAGTGCTTTTTTTCCCTCACCTTAAAGAGTGCAGGAGCTATAGCTCAAACCATTTTTTGTTTCATCTTTCAGGCAGCATAAATGAAAGCTCTAAAGCAAATAACTTTGCTGAACAGCAAGATAAAAGTTATTTCTGAAATGTAATGTAGAAGCTGAGGTATAACATTTCAAAGTTTGAAATAATAAAGCAATTTTCTGATAAAAGTTTTACAGAGCATTTTCTAGTAAAGTGACCTTCTGTGTCTCTGGTCAAAGCCTGTTTACTCATTTTCTTGCCCATTCTGTGAAATACTTTGAACTAATGTCAGCTTATTAGCTTCCACTTAGGGCAAAATTTTTCAACTGCTGTTTGAAAATATGTTTCACGTATTTTATCTGACATTTATTCTTTTTCTAGGTGTCAATTGTCTAATCTTCTATTAACATTAAAACTAAAGTTTACAAGTTTAAAAAAAAATGCAGTAGCTAAAATTAATGCAAATAAAAGCTAAAGAAAAAAATCCCCAATTATCAAAGAAAGAATTACAGTGACACTCATTTTAACAAGCTGCCATTTGCAGATGTATCCAATAAATATATATTGGTACTTACTCTGTGCCAGGTACTGTTCAAAACCCAGGAGATCAGCAGGGGGCAAAACATGGAGTCAGACGGAGTAAAGGAGGTGGGAGATTAATACATACATTATGATAATAAATGGTATATAATATAAAGCATAGGTCTAATAACACAAATATATAATAATGGTAAGTGCAATGAAGGAAAAATAAACAAAGCTAAAGGGGATGGCAAGTGATGGAAATGTCATTTTAGATACGAGTTTTCTGGAAAGCAAATCTGGAACCAGTATTGTCTAAATGTTAAGGGCTAGTGATCTAAAGGCAAACAGACTTGGATTTTTAAACCCAACTTGACAATTCATTAGCATTATGGTCCTAGGCAGGTAATTGTGTCTCCCTACACTTCAGTGCCCTAATTTGTAAAGTGGGGATAATAAGAGAACCTTCTTCCAACGGCTGGTGTGAGTGCTTAGCCCAGTGCCTGGAACACACAATGCTCCATAAATGTTCATTATTATTATCTGAGATGTGAAACTGTGATTTGTTTTAAAAAAAAGAAAAGCATTCTTGCCGTACCTCACTGCTAAAATAAGGAAGCTTCTTCAGCTTTCATGGCATTATGATCACATCTATGGTTCTAACAGACTTACAAGCAAGCTGCCTGGATCTCATCTTACATTCCTCTGTATTTCTCCAGTGGTCAGTGGACTCACATTGTTTCTTATTAACTTAGTTTCCTTGGGGTGCTCCGAAGTCAGTTTTACTAACTGTCACTACTTTAGCAAAACGAAGTGTATAATTGTTTAACTGCCAGAGGTTATATTTGCCTTTCTATTTTCCTATATTGCTTCCAATATGTGAACATTTTTTCTAATTACCAACTTTCTAATCTCTCTTCCAACTGGGTAATGCTATATCCTACAACCAGTGGGGGTAATTATAATAAGGCATGAAAAGAAACAAACTGGCCTTCATGTAAAAGAGCTCCACATATAAAAAGAATTCCCAGATTGGATTCTCAGCAGCATTGCCACGGGTAATAGATGTGTCCGTTCTGAATTGATGAAGCTTTTAATTTTTAAATACTTTCAAAGATAAGAACATCTGATAAAGATGGCAGATGATGGCAGACACAGCCCCTGCCTGTACTCTGCCTGACTTCGCTGGAACCTCAGCACCACATCCCCAGGACTGTGATTCAGCTTGATTGCATACCCCTCAAATCCCTTCCCACACAACCTGGTTTTTCAGATTACCTGGGGCTTGGGGGGGAGGAATCATCCAGAAAACTACATTATCAGAGTAGTTTGTGAGAGAGATGAAGTGACCTGGGCCATAATTGGTGACAGAACCACAACTGAAAAGCAAGTTCTCAGAGTCCTAGATCTCCATATCCGTTCATTTTACACTCAGCTTCCCTGCTCTGAGTGAATATGACAAACTCATCCCACAAGATAAACAAGCAGGAATATATTAGCAGAGGCGGGATGGATTTTTGCATACAGTGTGGGTTTTTCTACAAACCATCCATAAACGCCATTAACACAGGCTGTATATACAGCCTGTGTTATAATATAATTTAACATATATTATATATTATATAAAATATATATATTATATAATATATATAATATAATATAATGTAATATATTATATTATATATAATAATATTGTATATAATATAATATATATTATAATATATAATATGGCTGTAATATTATTTAAATTTATTCTACTTTCACAAAAAAATGTGTGAGAATACAAAATAGTATGCTTAATGTTTTGATCAATTTAACAGATAACGGGATCATGTGTATTGAGCCACAGCACCAAGACCACAGCAAATCCTGTGAAAACCAAAGTTCTAGCAAAGAAACTGGAATGTGTCACTATGCTTTTGGTAATTATACCGTTCCAAAATAAATCATTATGGGGTGAGGTTTTATATAGAATCCATCTGGTGCTTAAATCCACAATGGCCTTTTCTTTTATATTTACTTACATGTGTGCATAAATTGCTACACCTCTGTTAGGAGAACCCATTATGAATTCCTGATGATCATTTCATAGGGTAAATGTATGCAAGAGGCATCAATTATCACAAACAAAAGCAAACCAAGAATCCAAACTCCACATGCCTACACACACATACAGTTACTGATGAAATCATTAGATTAAATATTGCTTGAAAAATATGTTAGAATATTGTCATTTTCTTCATTTTGAAATAATGATTTTTCATTGTCTTCATAATGAAATAATAATTCAAAAGTATACTTAAATAAGTATTGCCCTTTTACCCAAGCAAGTGGAGCTCTGCCCTGAGTCCTGTGCTTTCATTAGTCCTGCATAACACAAATACAAACAAAAAAATAAATATCTTAAAGAGCCCTTGGGTACCACTGTCACTCAGAATCATCAGTACTACTCTGCACAGCCTCCCCTCCAAACACCTGTTCTAATAATCAGCACCATTCAGGCCTCTGTGGCACAATTATCCGCATCTCTTGCTTTATATTGTAGAAACAAAAGGCAGCTGCAGGTGTGGACTGTGAAGGTTGTGGGCTGTGCCCCTGCAGATGCTGGTGATGAACATTAGTTCAAAGAGGAGCACAGAACTGTTCAGGTAAGAGGAAAGACAAATCAATCTACTGCTTAGATCCTCCCTCTCAAACAGCGTGAATGCAATACAGAGTTAAGGAACAAGCAGAGCATCCATTTCTAGGAATATATTGTAAAGCAAAAATTCAGAATCTGATTTTTTTCTTTAAATCTTAAAAAAAACTTAAAAAAATTTTTTCATTTTATATTTTGGAGTATAGTTGATTAACAATGATGAGTTAGTTACAGGTGTATAGCTAAGTGATTCAGTTATACCCATACAAGTATCCATTTTTTAAAATATTCTTTTCCCATTTAAGTTATCACAGAATATTGAGCCTAGTTGCCTGTGCTAAACCATAGGTCCTTGTTGGTTATCTATTTTAAATATAGTAGTGTGTACATGTCAATCCCAAATTCCCAGTCTATCCCACCCCCTCCACCCTTTCCCCCGGGTAACCATAAGTTCGTTCTTTACGTCTGCGCATGTTTCTGTTTTGTAAATAAATTCATTTGTATCATTTTTTTGGATTCCACATATAAGCAATATATTGATATATTCAAAAATAGGTACAAAATTTTTTATCAGAGTATTTTTATATATTTAAAAAGGAACAACGTAGATTCTCAACAATAAAAGTATGATTAAAGATAAGTGTACACCAATATGATGAAATACTGTGACCAAATTTTTTAAATTATGTGTTTAAGGAATATTTATTGACTTAGGATAATATTCGGGGGAAAAAAGGAGAATACAAAAACCACGTGTTTCATGTGATCTCAAATTTTAAGAAGTATATATTGTCAAAAGAAAATTCAGAGAGCTTTACTTGATATGAGTATCTTAATGAGCAAGAAAAAGACTGCAATCAGGGTGACTTCAAACCCAAAGTGATATGAAGTTCAGAAGCATGACATTTCAAGAAGGCTTATAAAGTGAAAATGAGGAAGTTGTTTAACCTTCACAATTACTGGTTATTACAGTGGAGGTTTCCAGATGGCAGGGATTGGTTAAAAGTGACTCCCATACCATTTTTGGAAAAAGAGTTTAGTTTTATTTTTAAACAACAGAGGCATTTATAAGAAATAACCTAAGTTAAGAGTTGCTTAAGTGATTTTGTCCTCTTGGGGGATCTTTAAGCCTGATCTCCATTTTATTTTATTTTATCAAGAAAATACATCAAATATGCTCAGTAGGTATATGAGTTTGAAGAGTGAGGGTCAATCAACAGGACTCAGTTAATAACTGCTTAAAACAGAAGAATATTTATTGTTAACACAGAGTCTGGAGGTAGTCTCTAATAGTATTCATTCAACTGCTCAACTCCATCATAAATGATCAAAGATTTTTTTAAGTCGTCTATCATGTTGCTCTTAGCATATTACTTTTAACCTTCAAACTCTTGTCTCATGATTGCAAAATAGCTGCTGCAGCACCAAGCTTTATATACTCACAGGACTGCATTCACACAAGGAAATAAAATGGATGTCACCAAAAGAAGATTTTCCCTAAAATGCAATTCTCTTTTCAGGGAGTGAAATGTTACCTGACCCCTACAAAGACTTCCCCTGCATCTCATAGGCCAGAACTGGGTCATGCTTAAACATGGAAATAATAATGGTATTATTATGCTAATTTTATACTATTCATGAGTCATCTTCTGAGGCTGGGCATTTTGTCACTTATAATATGGTTTATTTTAGATGATAAAAAATAGAAATGACCATTGAATAGGTAATCAACAGTATCTCCCAATAAGAATTATCACTGAAAAGCAGACTTACAGTTGATTTTTACTTATTGTCTCTTTATATATATTTTGAAATGTTATACAATGAGCATGTATTATTTTATAATAAAAAGGTTTTTTTCTTAAAGAAAATGCCTCAAAGTATTATAAAGCTCCTAAAGAATTTTTCAACCTGATGACAAATACATGAATGGACTGGCCCAAGAGCCCTCCCTCATAAGTCACAGAAACATAATCCAATAAATTTTCAAAAACCTATTATGGCTGCGCTGCTATTTATGACCTCAAATCAAATTGACCTGCTCAATAGGATTTAGGTTATAGCTAGGGGAAATGTTTGTCTTGCTAAATTTAAGGAACAATGAAAGGGACAGGATAAATCTGAATCTAAACCTAGTCAGGCACAAGCAGTATTTATATCAACAGAGACCCCCGGTTCATGTAGATTACTTCTCACCTGGCCGCTTATTCCCTCCTTCTTTGGTAGCTGATATCTCTGGGTTCCAGATTTCCCAGGCAGTGTAGCCAATTTTTAAGTCTAATAAATATTTTAAAATATAGCCTTAAGGAAAAATAGAAAGAGAAAATCCCAGGACAGAATTTTACAGCAGTTTTAAGGCAGGACTTTGATTCTAGCTCCATGATCTTTGCTGCCTTTGAAATAATGAATTTGTTATTACCAAGAGAAGGGAGAAGCTACAAAGGCAATTAAGAGCTCATTTTGAAAAGATCCATTAAAGTTTCTCATTACAATGTCAAATAAAGTCAGAGATATGGTGGTATTTATATTTTTAAATTTAGATAACACAGCATACATAAATATTAGCATGCATGTTCTGCCAGGGTTAATATTTCCCTGCTCCTTAAATTCATCTGTATATTACTGCTGAATGTGAATTCTTAGTTGTAAATGTGATTGAAAAATAATGTAAGGCAGTCCAAATTTTAGAAAGACCTCTTTCTAAATTTTACTTTTTACTATTTTACAGTGGACTGTTCTTTCAGAAAGATTTTAAGAATGGAAAAGCTTTGTATTAGCAAATAGTGTTCAATCCAGTATTAAGAAAGCAAATGATTTAAATGTATATTATTAATTTAAAAATATACAGAGTACTACTCATCAAATTGTTTACAGTGGTTACCTCTGAGAAGGGGTGTAGAGTAAAGAGCAACTACCTTTTTACTCTATATTCTGTATTATTTGAGCTTTCACAATAGTATACGTTCATGTATACTATTGAAATTGAAAGTAAATAACAGTTTTAAAAATTTATTTTATTAAAGTTTAGTTGATGTACAATGTTGTGTTAGTTTCTGGTGTAACAGCAAAGTGATTCGGTTATACACATATATACATTCTTTTCTATATTCTCTTCCATTATGGTTTATCACAGGATATTGAATATAGTTCCCTGTGCTATACAGTAGGACCTTGTTGTTTATCAGTTCTATATTATACTAGTTTGCATCTGCTAATCCCAAACTCCCAATCCATCCCTTCCCCACCCCGCCTTGGCAACCACATGTCTGTTCTCTCTGTCTGCGAGTCTGTTTCTGTTTTAGAGATAAGTTCATTTGTGTCATATTTTAGATTCCACATGTAAGTGATATCATAGTATTTGTCTTTCTCTTTCTGATTTACTTCACTTAGTATGATAATCTCTAGCTATTGAAATTGAAAGTAAATAACAGTTTTAAAAATTTATTTTATTAAAGTTTAGTTGATGTACAATGTTGTGTTAGTTTCTGGTGTAACAGCAAAGTGATTCGGTTATACACATATATACATTCTTTTCTATATTCTCTTCCATTATGGTTTATCACAGGATATTGAATATAGTTCCCTGTGCTATACAGTAGGACCTTGTTGTTTATCAGTTCTATATTATACTAGTTTGCATCTGCTAATCCCAAACTCCCAATCCATCCCTTCCCCACCCCGCCTTGGCAACCACATGTCTGTTCTCTCTGTCTGCGAGTCTGTTTCTGTTTTAGAGATAAGTTCATTTGTGTCATATTTTAGATTCCACATGTAAGTGATATCATAGTATTTGTCTTTCTCTTTCTGATTTACTTCACTTAGTATGATAATCTCTAGGTCCATCCATGTTGCTGCAAATGGTATTATTTCATTTATTTTTTATGGGTGAGTAGTATTCCATTGTATATATGTACCACATCTTCTTTATCCATTCATCTATTGATGAACATTTAGGTTGTTTCCATGTCTTGGCTATTGTAAATAGTGCTGCAATGAGTACTGGGGTGCATGCATCTTTTCAAATTATAGTTTTGTTTAGATGTATGCCCAGGAGTGGGATTGCTGGATCATATAGTAGCTCTATTTTTAGTTTTTTGAGGAAATTCCATACTGTTTTCCATAGTAGCTGAAACAATTTACATTCTCACCAGCAGTGTAAGAGGGTTCCCTTTTCTCCTCACCCTCTCCAGGATTTGGAAAGTGAATAACATTTTTAAAAGAGAGTGTTAAATGTAGCTGTATTTCACTTTCTACAGTTACATAGCATATATTTCATGCCAGACTTTTCAAGTTGTGGTACTAGCAGTGTGTCAGAAAACCCTCTAGGCAAAAAGTAAACTTGGTGGATTTACCCTCTAGTTAATCATTTAAAGCCTTATTTTTATGTTAAAGTAAATAGGATGCAAAATTTCCTTAAATTATTAATGTAAATCATGAGGCCTCAATCAATGTCATATTTGCTGTGAGCCACTTAGGGCTCTAGTTTGTAGGGAAACTTTAGAAGTACCAAGGCTTGTCTCTGTTTTAAGAGCTGAAAGTGAACTTTGGAGAAGCTTAATGACTTGTCTAAGTCATAGCCACTCATTTCCATTGTTAAAGAAAAATTATTCTGACGTGTTAAAAACAGTAAGGAAGGGCTTCCCTCGTGGTGCAGTGGTTAAGAATCCACCTGCCAATGCATGGGACACAGGTTCGAGCCCTGCTCCGGGAAGATCCCACATGCCGCGGAGCAACTAAGCCCGAGTGCCACAGCTACTGAGCCTGTGCTTTAGAGCCCGCAAGCCACAACTGCTGAAGCCTGTGCACCTAGAGCCCGTGCTCTGCAACAAGAGAAACCACTGCAGTGAGAAGCCCATGCACCTCAATGAAGAGTAGCCCCCACTCGCTGCAACTAGAGAAAAGCCCGCGCAGCAATGAAGACCCAGTGCAGCCAAAAATAAATAAATTAATTAATTAAAAAAAAAAACAGTAAGGAAGACTTTATGCAAGACTAGTGCAATAGGGAGAGAGAGTGATCCCAACTCTGAATACAGCACAGACAGGGATTTACAGCCAAAGTGAGAAGGTCAGTAGATTGAAAATTACTCAGAGAAGATTTCAAGGGTAAGAGAACTCTTGCTAAAGTGGCTTAGCAGGATTTTTGCTAAAGGCAGGCCAAGGTGGAGGCCTATTAGAGAAGAGTGCTCAGAGGAGCCCAACTAAAGTTTAGTCAAGGAGGGAGCCTTTATCACTGTGGGCTCTATTTTCTATTTTGTTTGGCTCTTTTCTTCCAACCAATGGCATCTGTCACCAAGAGTTTGTTCTGGCTAATTGGCAAAACCAGTCTTTGGTGGGGAGAGTGAAAATGGTAAGGTATGGCAGAGTTTTGAATAGTTTCATGGACTTTGGAAGATTTTCTAACAATTAAAACAAAGAAATAAAATATATTCTCTGATTTTTAAAGTATTTATAGGAAAACGGAAGCATGCTGCCCACGAAATGGTTAAAAAGACTTTTTAAAAAAAATGATTGTCCTTACATGTCTCTAAGGAAATTATATGAGTTTTGACCTCAATCCATCCACTTCCTACCCAAACAGAAAGCATGAAATGATACATCTGCTAAAAATGGTAGAGCTTTGCTTTAATTCCTCCTCTCTCAATTTTACAAATTCCAAGAGGCCAAAGAAAACATATTATTTTGAAAGCGTAGTTCATTTCTCAAAGATGTTATTATTTCCCTCATCACACAGTATGAGGTTTCATGCGGTAGCCCATGTAATTTTTACAGCTAAACACATGGTCAGAGGACAAAACAGTCATGGTCCGTGAAAAGCAGAGAGACTCAACAGCATGGCAGCCACTGGTTCACTTAAGTGGGCTGATCCTGATTTTCTTATATATCTGGGAAAGTGTATGAAAGAGTCTTCTTCATGATTTAAATATCCTGGGGCACTATTCTTCATAGAAACAAAGAGAAAAAAATAAGTTAATGTAAGGTTTATTATCTTTAAAAAGATTTAGTGTTAAAATTCTGATTGCCAGTTTGCACCATATTTATGTTTAGTTATGGAAAGTTTCAATTCTCTCTTTATACACCTTGGCTTCTGGCCGTAGGCGGAAGAGATGCTGGGATTTGCGTTTGGGCCAAGAAAAGCTAAAGAGGCTAGGAGGCACTTACAGATGGAGATAATTAGCATATTAAAAATAGGCCAGCCAGATTTTTTTTAAAATCAGGAAGTAGAGGGGTAAATGCTCTGTCTGGCAAGACTATAGAAGCTGTGTGGACAGAGGATGTGTGATTCAAACTCTGGTATGAGAATGGTATTTTACTTGAACCAGGCTTCAAAAGGCTGGAGCGGGAGTTCCTTTTACTGGAAACCATGGAGTTGGCGAGCTTTGTAGGGGCCTCCCTTGAAATTCTGCTCCAAGGCCACTGTTTTGCATTTTGTTTGAAAGCCTTAGAATAGGAGACCCTTGGTTTGAGAAGACACAGGATAAACATCGTGAACTCTATTGCTTTCTAATGCCTGGTAGCGGAAGTGGCATTTCTGATATCACCTCGCATTGAAAGGGGATTATAGAGGAAGTCGGTAAGTGGGAACCACAGCCCTAGAACAAGACTGCTCAGGCTTCCAGGGTCTATTTTGCCAATCCTAAAGCAAAGGCTTGAGGCTGATCTGGATTCAGGCTCTATCAATGAGGTATGCTTAATCACCAGATAATTCACTGCAGTTTCCTGAAGTTCTGATTCACAGAGTCAGCCCTTCAGATCCTATGTTCCACCCATTCTCTGAAGTTTACTGTTATTCAGAACAGAACAAGGGGTGTCTTTCTTGGAGCTGGGCTTCTCAATGGGTGGTACGGGCACTAATGACTAAACACAGAATTATGTGTGGGGGCCAGGGGGTTTTATAACAATTACTAAAAATGAACAGTTCCTCAATTCTAATGGCTATCTGGAAGTATAGTTAGCTGTCTCCAGCTGAGTCTGCTTACCATGGATTTTACAAATACAACATCTTAACAATTACTCTTGTAAAGCTTCTTCTTCTTCTTTTTTTTTTCCCCTACAGGTAGTTAAATACTACAAAAAGAAAAAGAAAAAGAAAGAGAGAGAGAGAGAGAGAGAGATTTTGGAAATTCCATGAAAAGCTAAAAAATATAGAAGGGAAAATTATTAGTCTGAGATAATTTCATTGATGACCTACTAGGAAGGAGTTAGACCAAAAGACTCTTGTCTTTATTTCAGTGGGTTTGCTTCATTAGTGAGCAGGATCAGGGTGGGGGAAAGAGGAAGCAGTGCACTGCTTATTTTTAATATGTTTTATTTGATGTTATGTATGTGTTTTTAAATTTTCATAAACTTGAAAACTTTAAAAAATGGGAAGTAACCACCCAAAAGCATAAATACAATTTTTATTTTGGTCTAGTTTCCTAAATGTGGTGTATAATTCTCCTTAGTCCACTTCTCATATTAAAGACATAGTTCAGGGAGTTATATGAAAATGAGATACGGGCCTGTGGTGGATCAAATATTTGTGTCCCCCCAAAATTCATATGTAGAAACCCTAACCCCCGCTGTGATAGTATTTGGAGATGGAGCCTTTGGGAGGTCATTAGGGCTGGATGAGGTCATGAGGGTAGGGTCCTCATAATGGGATCAATGTCCTTACACAAAAAGACACCAGAGGACTTACTCTGTCTCATCACCATGTGAGGACAAAGCAGGAAGGCAGTCATCTATAAGCCAGGAAGAGAGGTCTCACAAGAACCCAACCATGCTGGCACCCATGTGATCTTGGATTTCCAGCCTCCGGAGTGTGAGAAAATAAATTTCTGTTGTTTAAGGTACCCAATCTCTGATATTTTGTTATAGCAGCCCATGTTGACTAAGACGGGCCCACAGAGCTCTTGGCATGATTCATTTGACCATGAAATATGTCATAATATTAGCCATCCCAAAATGTATTTCTTTCAGAACTGTATACATTTTAGCAAAGGAAAACACCAAAGAACATTAGAAAAGCATTATTATCTCAATACCTATTGGATAGCTTACTTCTTAAATAGCATTTAAAATGACTGTCACAGTTTTGTTTTGTTTTTAATTACCACTAGGAATACGGCACTCTGCTGTGTTCTTGGCTACATTACAGTGTTTGGTTACAAGTGCCCCTTAGCAGTGGTCAGAATAGCTTTGGCCAGTAATGGGGTACACATTCTTGCTTCATTAGGTGATCTTATGACAAAAAGATAGCAGTATTTTCAAATGTAAACTAGTCTGCCCGTTAATTGTCTTATAGTATCAAGCTTTATAAGAAACGATTTACACAGGAGAAAACACTGGCTTGGTTTTGTAAACTACTGAAAACTGTGAAACTTGGAACTTGGTTTTGCTTGTATTTAAAGTGCTTTTAACTCTTCATTTTTCATTTGAATACTGAAGTTTGACCTGATGTAGAGTGTCTGGAAATTAATATTATAAATTTAAAATTAATTTAACCTTGGTTAATATTTTAAGAAGCACAGATCACAAATCCCAAAGATAATTAATGAGAAAACCTGAAAGGAAATATGAGAATTCAAAGCACTGGCCATGACACTGGAGTCATGGATAAAGGAATGGATAATATTAAATTACAAGTTACCATAAAGTTATAAACAACATAAAAAGCACTAGTAGGTGGATGTAAGGGTCAATTTCAATAAAATTTATTTAACCTGTGTATCTTGTCATCCTGAAATGACTTTCCATCTAGCTTGCTTACTAAGAAGGATGCAGGGGAACAGCTCCTCCTTGCGGTGTCTATGTAGAGGAGGCTTGAACCTCAGCTTACGTGAGTGAGTCTGCGCAGAACATCTCATGATCCTCCTGTGACAGGAGAGGATGGGAATCTGTGAGGAGTGTCTCCGAGGCCACCTCCCACTCACCTCCCCAGATCCCCTGTAGACTATCAGGACAGAGGGAAATTTTCTCTAGACTCTCCTTTTCAGGGTTTGAACACATGCAATGATTTTGCCACAAATCCAGTTTTTAAAACACCAAAGAAATTCTTATTCTTTCACGTGCCTGCTTGACTAAACAGACTTTGAATTGGACATATTTTGGATAGTAGAAGGAAACAATTGATGGCACAAGAATCTCATCTTTACAGTTGATGCATTTTTTTGCTGTGGATAGTGTGGCAGATGAAAAATAGTTACAAAAACTGCAAGTTGGTTAACCCAAGTCTATTTGATTCTTTTTTAAAAATTTATTTTATTGAAGTATAGTTGATTTACAATGTTGTGTTTATTTTACTGTACAGCAAAGTGATTCAGTTATACATATATATCATATATATAATGTATTCTTTTTCATATTCTTTTCCATTATGGTTTATCACGGGATACTGAATATAGTTCCCTGTGCTATACAGTAGGACCCTGTTGTTTATCCATTCAATATATAATAGTTTGCATCTGCTGATCCCAAACTCCCAATCCATCCCTCCTCCATCCCCCGTCCCTCTTGACAACCACAGGTCTGTTCTCTATATATGTGAGTTTGTTCTGTTTCACAGATAAGTTCATTTGTGCCATCTTTTAGATTCCACATATAAGTGATATCATATGGTATTTATCTTTCTCTTTCTGACTTACTTCACTTAGAATGATAATCTCTAGGTCCATCCATGCTGCTGAAAATGGCATTATTTCATTCTTTTTTATGGCTGAGTAATATTCCATTGTATATATGTACTACATCTTCTTTATCCATTCATCTGTTGATGGACATTTAGGTTGTTTCCATGTCTTGGCTATTGTAAATAGTGATGCTATGAACATAGGGGTGCATCTTTCTTTTCATATTAGAGTTTTTTCTGATTATATGCCAAGGAGTGAAATTGCTGGATCATATGACAGCTCTATTTTTAGTTTTTTGAGGAATCTCCATACTGTTTTCCACAGTGGCTGCACCAATTTACATGTTATTAAGTTGTATGAGCTGTTGGTATATTTAGCCCTTATTAGTCACATCATTTGCAAATATTTTCTCCCAGTCAGTAGGTTGTCTTCTCACTTTGTCTATGTTTCCTTTGCTGTGCAAAAGCTTATAAGTTTGATTAGGTCTAATTTGTTTATATTTGCTTTCATTTCTATTGCTTTCGGAGAGTGACCTAAGGAAACATTGGTACGATTTATGTCAGAGAATGTTTTACCTATGTTCTCTTCTAGGATTTTTATGGTGTCATGTCTTATATTAAGTCTTTAAGCCATTTTGAGTTTATTATTGTGTATGATATGAGGGTGTGTTCTAACTTCATTGATTTGCATGCAGCTATCCAACTTTCCCAATACCCCTTGCTGAACAGACTGTCTTTTCCCCATTGTATATCCTTGCCTCCTTTGTTGAAGATTAATTGACTGTAGGTGTGTGGGTTTATTTCTGGACTCTCTATTTTATTCCATTGGTGCATATCTCTGTTTTTGTGCCAATACCATGTTGTTTTGATTTCTGTAGCTTTGTAGTATTGTCTGAAGTCTGGGAGGGTTATGGCCCCTGCTTTGTTCTTTTTCCTCAAGATTACTTTGGCAATTCTGGGCCTTTATGGTTCCATACAAATTTTAGAATTATTTGTTCTAGTTCTGTGAAAAATGTCATGGGTAATTTGATAGAGATCACATTAACTCTGTAGATTGCTTTGGGTAGTATGGCATTTTTACTATATTAATTCTTCCAGTCCAAGGCATGGGATATCTTTGCATTTCTTTGAATCATCTTCAATTTCCTGTATTAATGTTTTATAGTTCTCAGCATATAAGTCTTTCACCTCCTTGCTCTGGTTTATGCCTAAGTATTTTATATGTCTTGATGCAATTTTAAAAGGGATTTTTTTACATTCCTTTTCTGATATTTCATTGTTAGTGTAAAGAAAGAAAAGAGAATTAAGTAAAGACCTGGGAATACAAGAGATAGATAAATTTGGGATTAATGAGCCAGGATTACAATAATAATAATAGTTAATACTTAGCAAACGCTTATCTAACACTAGCATTTGCTGAAAATGTTATGCCTATTATCTCATTTAATAGAGAGGTAAAGTAATCATCTCAAGCCTGCACAAATATGTATTACACTTGGAGACAGATGTTGAGGCTTGATTCTCTGCCTCTAGGGCCAATGGCCTGCTGTTTTTAACTATGCACATGTTCATAATCTGGTGCCTTAAAATCTGCCAAACTGATGGCCTGATTTAAATTGTTCAAGGGATCCACAGTGATTGCTGTTAAGTGCAATTCACTAAGGAGAATTTGTTTTCACGAGTAACCAATTAACGTAAATGAATCATGAGGTGACTTGTCACTGGCAGAGTGCAGAGACCCCAGCTCCCTGGTGCGCACACGGGCTGGAGGGCCGTATCCTTGGGCTCTTCCCTCTTAAGGGTCTGTACTTTTTGAAGGGGAAGAAAATGCTGGGATGAGGACTGCTGCCATTGTAGGGGCAGTGAGCAAGCCCATCAGCTGTGAAGAGCAGATCTAATGGTGAGGGCGGTGGCCCAAGATAATGAAAGAAACCCTGAGAGAATAAAAGCAGCAGGAAAGAAATGATCTGGAAGCTGTGACAGGAAAGTGCTAGTGCCCTTGCAAGAAAGAAATCCATCAGCATGAAGTAAAAACTGAAGAACCTCTGGGAAATAGAGAAAATGCTGGAGAAGTCAAGGATTTCTTCTATTTTCTTCCCCCCATGTCTCCAGGTAACTGTTACAAGCACACTGTATGGGATGAGATGGTAGAGCACTGGCCTTCTACCTTTAGTAGAACTAGTTCACCCTGTGCCCCTGGATGAAAATGAAAATATTTGGTCACTACAGTTACTGTTTGTTACTAATTAGTCCTACTTCAGTTAAAATGTTCAGTTTCATATAGCAATTGAAATTCAGAAAGTGGTTAAAAATTGATGCCTCTCCCCACCCCTGGGGTCTGGTCAGATTCTTCTCTCTTCTTACCCAAAGTTTCTATTCTTCCTCCCACTTCACTGGTCCAAGGGTGACCCCTGACACTTGCAGGGATGGAGCTGGAGAGAAGAGGAGAGTTAAGGGGAGCAAGAGTTCTCTGGGTCTGGGTGCTCTATGCTACCTGGTTACTTAATGCCCTTCTTAGCCCTTAGCAATATAGCAATACCTCCCTCCAACTTCTCTCTGCAACCCTTTTGGAAAGGATCTAGGATGCCTCCAAGGCCAAGTTTTCTCACCGATGGTCCACATCACACCCACAGGAAACACTCACCACTTGTCAGCCCCAGCAAACTCCAGGAGTGCCAGTGGGTCCTTCAGCTTGGCTGTCACAGATACCTGGCCAATCTATCACCCGGAGATTTCTCAGGGGAGAGTCAGATACAAGTCCACTGTGTCCTTCAATTTTGGGGACACATAGCAGACTCTCCTGGTGGTTTAGTTAAAGATCTGGCTTAAGGAAAGGGGCAGGCATCCCTCAGAACTTGCCCTTGCAGAGGGCGTGGACTGTCAGTACAGCTCTCTAAAGACATCCTCCTAAGAAGTTGTATTTCAGTCTCCTTCTCTACCCTTTTATTTTCCTGATAAGGATGAGGAGTGTTAAGGATTATCTACTAGTTCTCAGTCTCTGTAGTCCCAATCCAGCACTTCATTTAGAATAGGTATCTGTTGTTTTGCAATCAAAACTTCCATTCCACCATCCTGTTACAAAGTATTGCCTATGTTGTATATTTGGTATTTTCCATTTTTACATATAACCCAAGTTTTCCAGGCCTCACCAGATTGGGAGTATAAAATAATTTGCAGGCTATTTTTATGCCCAAATTATGATGGTAAAAGTTCCAACTGGTTTGATGACTAGTAATTTGTGCATCTCCAAGTGTTCCCAAGTTATTTTGGGGAGTTCACAGAAAGGATGCCACTCACATACCCACAAGGCAGTCTGTAACTGCGTGGTGTCTGCTTCTTCCTTCCTTTCCTACCCTGACTTATAATTTTCCACATTCTCTGTCTTCAGGTTTGAGGAGTGTCAAATCATTGCTGGTTTCCAAAGGGAGGTGGGGGCAATGGCTGTCTCTCCAATTGCGTGCCACATTTGGTCCACAGGACTCTAAAACGTCTCTTCCTTCCCAGAAATTAACTTTTGGCCATCTCATACGTCCCATCAATCCTCTAAATCACTCCTAAAAAAATAGTGCCATTATTTTTGTGAATGTCACTTTTCTGACCTTGAGCATATGACCCAGTCTAAGGTTATAAAATAATAACTCCCATCCTTAGCTTCCCACCAGCCACAGGCACCAACACTCCCAAATTCCTTCCTCTCTTCTCTCCTGCCCAAGTAAAATAGAAGCCTCCATGCTTAGTAGTGCATGGAAGGGAAGGAAGGGGAGGTGGAAGACTCACTAGTAACTTACGGGCCCATGTCTGCTGGCTAAAGATGTCCAATATTATTTTTCCTCATACTTTCAAATTCAAGAACCACTCAGAAAAAAGTAAATCAGATGACAACGTATATAGTCTGCTACTAATGGAGGGGAACATATAAATATGTACAAGTATAAATACAAAGAATATCTCCAGAAGAACCCACAAGAGACTCATAACAGTGGTTGCCTCCACGGTGGGAACTTGCTTACTGGGGATCAGAAGAGAAGACTTACTTCTCACCCTATTTCATTTTGTACCTTTTGAATATTTTACATGTGTATGTCTTCCTTATTCAAAATGAAGTTTTCAAGCTCTGCCCCTTTCTGCAACTGGGTGGGCTTTTGTGACTGCTGTATCTAATCAAGTATGACAGAAATGATACTCTTTGACTTATGAAACTGTCATAAAAGATGAAACAACTAAAAAAATATAAAGTTTTCAAGAAAACGTATAAAAAGATTTTCCTTCCATTTCAAATAATTTTTAAAATTATAGCCTGAATATTTTTAATAGCTCTGTTGAAAAAAGATTTGCAATGAAAAAAAAGATGAAAATTCTTCCTTTTTCTGTGTGTGATTACATTTTTCAAAGCAAAAACAGTCTTTTCTAAAAAGCACTGCTCTACAATTTTCCCTTTTCCAGTGTTCTAACAAAATATAAACTCTTTTGGTTTAAGTCTTCATGTCACTGAGGAATTTAGACAGTGACAAATTGCAAACAGTGGCTGACTCATTTACTTGTTCTTGGTATTCTGTGTAATATGGATTCAACATCCCCTGCTGAATCCCGCTAACGTCCTTTCAAATGAACAAATATCAAAAGTTTCAAAACAAGCAGAGACTTCAGTATTATTATCCCATACATTTAAAAAAAAATTTTTTTAATATACACCAGACTACAAAATTTATTGAGACTCTATGGAACTATGACTAATTCAGCAGTGAGCTTGAAAAGCTGTGTCTGATATACTTGCATAGTGAGGCACCGTTTACATTGAAGTGAAGGAGGTTTTATCAGGTCTTATCCCATACATTTTTAATTGAGCAATACTAAATTTATGTATAGTGTATCTAGAATGGACTATACTTCCAATGAATAAATGTATCACTGTGATTTTTCTCTCGGCCTCTGTCTACACAATAGTACAAAAAGGGTTTTATAAGGAAAAATGGAGACCATGATTTGTTGTCTTTATGATACTCAAATGTTTTTCCTGACAACAAAATGTAACCTAGTTTTCCCAGATCCATACCAATTGGAAGGGAGAGGGGGAGATAAGGACAGTGATTAGGGGAACGAGATACACAATCAAAGTGTGTGGATGATAATAAGACTCAGTAACAAAATCATCTTAATTCCAATAAGGTCCTAAGGGTTAATAGGTTTTCTTTGAGACCACTTCTTTCCCACTGACTCTTTCTCCTCAACTTGGGAATATGTTCAAGTCTCTTCCACCTTAAACTCTCTCTATTCACACACACACACACACACACACACACACACACACACACACATGCCCATACAACACTCCCAGAGAGACATACAGACCCACATATACACACAGATACATACAGACATAGCCATGCATACGGATAGACAGACAAAGGTTCACACACATTGTCACACACACACACACACGAAGCACACCACCCAGAGTTACCATCTCACACACACATACACCATTTCTAGGTGCTCTGTTCCCCGGTTCGTGCCTCTTACTCTTTTGGGGTGAAAGTCAAGCCTTTTAAGGAAGGATCTACACTTGCTACTCTGGTCTCTCATCTCCCTGTCCTTCCTTCTCCCTCTGCAATCTGCTCCTGGCTCCCCCATGTCATTAAATCACTCTCTCTTAGGTCACCATTGATTTCCCAATGGCCAAACCCCATGAACACATTTCAGTTCTTAGCTTCTGCGACCTCTCCTAGCATCTGACGCTGTTTAATAATCCGTTGTTGAAACACACTTGTCAGTTGAGTTTCATGGAGCTACTTCATCCTAGTTTTTCTCTTATCTTTCTGACTACTCCTCATTTATTCAACAATTTTATTATTTTTAAATTATTATTTGTTTCATGTATATTATATATCACGAACCACAGCTGCTTCTTTCACAGAGCTTACTGACAAGTGGGGAAGAAAGGCAATAAAATCAACAATTATTATAAAAAATCATAAATGCCATGACTGGAAGGCAGGACGGGGAGAGGTGGCAGGGGCATCTAGACCTCCTACACTGTTGAAAACAGTGGCTTCCCAGAGAAGTGATATGTAAGCGTGAGTAGGAGTCACCCACAGGTAAGTGTGTTCCAGAGGGAAGAGAGCAGGCAGAGGTCTGAAGGTAAGAGAGAACCATCATTCATTTGAGGGACTAAAACAATTTCACTATAGCTGGAACACAGATATTAACTATTGTTACTGAGGCTACTTGGTGCCCACCTCTAGATTAAATGCTTTTACATAGTACATCTCACTTAATCCAAATGTTGCCATGCAATAGTTATTGATATTTTTGTTTTGTCTTTTGTTTTCCTCATTTTAAAAAATTTTATTGAAATATACTTGATTTACAATGTTGTATTAGTTTCAGATGTACAGCAAAGTGATTCAGTTATACATATATAGATAGATACGTATATTCTTTTTCTACATTCTCTTCCATTATAGGTTATTACAAGATATTGAATATAGTTTCTGGTGCTATACAATAGGTCCTTGTTGTTTGTCTGTTTTATATATAGTAGTGGGTATATTTTATAAACTCCTAATTTATCCCTCCCCAACCTTTCCCCTTTAGAAACCATAAGTTTGTTTTCTATGTCCATGGGTCTATTTCTGTTTTGTAAATAAGTTCATTTGTATCCTATTTTTAGATTCCACATATAAGCAATATCACATGATATTTGTCTTTATCTGTCTGGCTTACTTCACTTAGTGTGATAATCTCTAGGTCCATCCATGATGCTGCAAATGGCATCATTTCATTCTTTTTTATGGCTGAGGAATATTCCATTGTGTATATATACCATACCTTCTTTATCCATTCATTTGTCAGTGGACACTGAGGTTGCTTCCATGTCCTGGCTATTGTAAATAGTGCTGCTATGAACATTGGGATACATGTATCTTTTTGAATTATGGTTCTCTCCAGAGGTATGCCCAGGAATGGGATTGCTGAATCATATGGTAGCTCTATTTTTAGTTTTTTAAGGACCTCCACACTCCATAGTGTCTGTACCAATTTACATTCCCACCAACAGTGTAAGAGGGTTCCCTTTTCTCCACACCCTCTCTAGCATTTATTATTTGTAGATTTTTATTTTTATTTTTAAATTTTTTTTCATACTTCCTTGACTTTTTTTTTAACAGTTTTTTTGGACTGTAATTGTTTTACAATGGTGTGTTAGTTTCTGCTTTATAACAAAGTGAATCAGTTATACATATACATATATCCCCATATCTCTTCCCTTTTGCATCTCCCTCCCTCCCACCCTCCCTATCCCATCCTTCTAGCTGGTCACAAAGCACCAAGTTGATCTCCCTATGCTATGCGACTGCTTCCCACTAGCTATCTATTTTACATTTGGTAGTGTATATATGTCCATATATACACTACCGCTCTCTCACTTTGTCCCAGCTTACCCTTCCCCCTCCCCATGTCCTCAAGTCCATTCTCTAGTAGGTCTGCGTCTTTATTCCCGTCTTGCACCTAGGTTCTTCATGACCATTTTTTGTTTTTTTAGATTCCATATGTATGTGTTAGCATATGGTATTTGTTTTTCTTTTTCTGACTTACTTCACTTTGTATGACAGACTCTAGGTCCACCCACCTCACTACAAATAACTCAATTTTGTTGCTTTTAATGGCTGAGTAATATTCCATTGTATATATGTGCCACATCTTCTTTATCCATTCATGTGTCGATGGATTGTAGATTTTTTGATGATGGCCATTCTGACTGGTGTGAGGTGATGCCTCATTGTAGTTTTGATCTGTATTTCTCTAATAATTAGCAATGTTGAACATCTTTTCATGTACCTTTTGGCATCTGTATGTCTTCTTTGGAGAAATGTCTATTTAGATCTTCTGCCCACTTTTTGACTGGGTTTTTTGTTTTTTTGATATTGAGCTGTATCAGCTCTTTGTATATTTTGGAGATTAACCCCTTGTCGGTCTCATTGTTTGCAAATATTTTCTCCCATTCTGCAGGGTGTTTTTTTGTTTTGTTTATGGTTTCCTTTGCTATGCAAAAGATTTTAAGTTTAACTAGGTCCCATTTGTTTATTTTCATTTCCATTATTCTAGGAGATAAATCCAAAAAAATATTGCTGCGATTTATGTCAAAGAGTGTTCTGCCTATGTTTTCCTCTAGGAGTTTTATAGTATCTGGTTTTACATTTAGGTATTTAATCCATTTTGAGTTTATTTTTGTGTATGGTATTACAAAATGCTCTAATTTCATTCTTTTACATGTGGCTGTCATCAATATACGTTTCTTAAATAGAGTAAGAACTTAACTGTAATTTTACACAGAAATATACTCCTGCATAATAAAGAACTGTGTGTGCTTGTGAGAAGTTGGACTGTGGGAACGTTGTGCAGTGAGAATGCTGGATAATTATTGTTATTCCTAATTTTACAGAAAATAATAATTACAGCTAGTATGTAAGTGCTTATAGTCTATTGATTATTGTTATAAGTGCTTGATAATGTCTTAATCCACTGAATCTTCATTGCAACTCTATATTACATATGTGAATATGTATAATATTATATATTACTTATACAACATATAATATATACATATTTTATAATATATTATAGATATTATAAATACTATTACTATCCCAATTTTACCAGATCATGAAGCTTGCCAAAGGCAGAGCCAAAGGCCAGCCCAGGCAATCTGTACTTTTGCAGGAGTTAGGGGATAAGTAAAAGATAAGGATGAGATTGGAGAAGTGTGTTAGTGATGGAGCTCCAAGGTCAGGAGGCAGAGAGGAAGAACAAGAAGAATGGGTCAAGAGAATGCTGGAGGGGATGGACGTACAGAGGAACTATCATCTTGGGGAAAGATCCACAAGGGATGCAAGGGACATTGGCTTCACTAAATCCATAGTTTCCCCTCTAAGTTAAGTCTTTATACTCATCACTTTATATTTCACTGGTGGCTAAAGCCGATTGAAAAACAGCAACCCCAATTTCTTGAACAATTCTGTATAAGGTATGAATAGGCAAATAAGATGTCTTCACTCCTAAGAAATAGAATCTTTGACAGACCCACTAACATGATTGAATTTCTCATTGGGAAAACAATCTTTTCTCTACAACCTAACTTTCAAAGTAATAACAGTACAATTATAAATGAGCACCTAATACATACCAGAACAAAATCGCATGCCTTACATGCCTTATCTTATTTAACCTTCAGTATAAGGTATGTATGATTATCTTCCTTCTTCAGAGGGGGAAACTAAGGTCTAGAGGTATTAAATAACTTGTAGCCTATTACAGGGGTCCCCAGTCCCCGGTCTGTGGCCTATTAGGAACCGGGCCACACAGCAGGAGGTGAGCAGTGGGTGAGCGAGCGAAGCTTCATCTGTATTTACAGCTGCTCCCCATCGCTCGCGTTACCATCTGAGCTCCGCCCCCTGTCAGATCAGATCAGTGGAGGCATTAGATTCTCATAGGAGCACAAACCCTACTGTGAACTGTGCACGCAAGGGATCTAGGTTGCACGTTCCTTATGAGAATCTAAAGCCTGAAGATCTGAGATGGAGCTAAGGCGGTCCTATCACTCCCAGATGGGCCCATCTAGTTGCAAGAAAACAAGCTCAGGGCTCCCACTGATTCTGCATTATGGTGGGTTGTATAATTATTTCATTATATATTATAATGTAATAATAATAGAAATAAAGTGCACAATAAATGTAATGCACTTGAATAATCCCCAAACCACCCCCCACCCCCAATGCTGGTCCATGGAAAAATTGTCTTCCATGAAACTGGTCCCTGGTGCCAAAAAGGTTGGGGACCGCTGGCCTATCAGATACGTTCAGGAGGCAGAATTAAACCCTGAATGTCTGAGTCCAAAGTCCATGCTTGTTCTACTCCACTATACTCCCTCTAGGAAGAATGAATGAATCCCTGGTAACCTAGGCTGACCTGCTGAACTATCTAACTCACTCTGTTTTAGAGAGGTGGGGTCACTGTCTTCCTGCCCATATTACATAGCACCTTACCACACCCTCCCCTGCTGTAGCATGACAGACAAGACCCTTGCTACTTTATAAACCAGCCCCAGGGAGCCTTCCCATTCATCTCTCACCACTTCTGTTTTTTTCTCTTTGTCCCCTTCACCCTTACCTCATTCCTACCACTATATTCCCAAAGAACATTAACGTCATGGTCATGAAAATTTCTCGTGATAATGTCTTATTTTTCTTAAAGTCAAATAATATGCATATGATTCCAATCAAGGAGACCACATATATGTGCATAACAAAGACCAAAAGGGTAGACATAAAATATTATCAGTAGTGATTTCAGGAAGGTTATATTATAGGTGGTTTTTATTTTCTTGTTTATGATTTCTGGGTTTTCCCAGTGATCATCAATAAAAAATGTATTTTAATAATAAAAATTGAACAAAATGTTTGCAATAGCTGTTACACCAATGTACCTTTCTTTCATAGCAGTTATCTAATTCTCTGCAATTTGCTACAAAATAGAAAATAAAGGAGGTAGTTGCACACATAGCCATAATGTTAAGGTTGGATGCATTACAAGTATTATGTATATTACTATTTAAGGTAAAAAAATGAAAAGTGGATCCCTTTTCATGGAGGAGTAGCAGCTCCTCTGGCAGGCAACATATGCAGCCATAGACTGAGCTGAAATCAGTCATTTCTTTCTACTTTCTCAGTTCTGCAGAGGTGAAAGCACAGTATGTATCTTAATGCTCTGTCTCCCAGCAGGGGCTTTGGTAAGTCTATCTCAGCTGGAAGCAGCTCTTTGCAAATGTCTCAGAATCATAATGAAAATAGTCTCTCTTCTGAAAAATAAATGCATCAAATGTAGAGGTCATAAGTACAGAAGGGGAAAAAATGTTGTCATTAATCATCTTGACCCCAACCGATTGAATCCCTCTTACACTTATAATATCTTTTCTTCCTTCTTTCAACCTAATGCCATCTGGTTCAAAGCTATGGGGCTATTAGCTCCATTAAAAGTAATCTTAGGAACTTGTAATTTACCTGCATCAAGGTTTTTAACACCAGTGAGCTCTGTAAAAGATCCTGCAAGAACCCAAATTTTCAAAATACATTAAAAGACCAATGGTTTTTCTTTTCTTTTCTTTTTTTTTTTTAATGTGGTACGCAGGCCTCTCACTGCTGTGGCCTCTTCCGCTGCTGTGCTCCGGACGCGCAGGCTCAGCGGCCATGGTTCACGGGCCCAGCCGCTCCGCAGCATGTGGGATCTTCCCGGACCGGGGCACGAACCCGTGTCCCCTGCATCGGCAGGCGGACTCTCAACCACTGCGCCACCAGGGAAGCCCTACTTTTCTTTTTGAATTTAGTTTTAACTATAGTTTCTCTTTCTCTCTCTCTCTCCCTATCTCTCCCTCAGATTGTCCTGAGCCTATACCTCAGGAGGCTGTTCATACATACAACTATCTCAACTGCTTTTACTACCCTCCCCCAGTTTCCCATGAATTCTTTAAAAAAAGAATCTCAGATTCACAGAATTTTAGAAGGGACCTTAGGAGTCTCCATTCCGACAGCATCCTTTTTGTAGATGAGGACATTGTAGCCCACAGAGGTTAAGCGATCAGCTCAGAATTACAGAGATAATTTGCAGGAGAGGAGGGTCTCCTGATTCCAAATTGGGTACTCCTTTCATTATACCACACACTGTCTCCCATGAATCAGTAAATTCTTTCTAAGGCAAGGACTCCCCAAACAATGTGACAGCATCAGAACAAACTTTGCTCTCATGAAAGCCCAAGCCCTTTTGCAAAGACTCTCCAGGGTTCTCCTTAAAACTCATGGCCTCTATGACATTAATAACCATTTGTTTAAGGGCTATTGACTGCCTAGTTGTTATGTATCATCTCCAACCTTCAAAACAACCTTCAATGTATCTATCAAAATTCCCCATTTTGCTGATGAGGGAACTGAATCATTGAGAAATTTAAGCAATTTGCCTAAGACGCTATAGCTGAACATAGTAGATCCAGGATTTGGACCCACGTCTTAAATGCTTTTAGCATGTGCTGGGTTGCTTTTTCTTCCACGATACCAGATCTTAACTCCAAGGACAAAGTGATTTATCTATCCCACTTTTTAAAAGGCAGAACAGATATTTGTGGTTTGTAATAAAACATATCCATAGTATACTGCTCTTGCTTTTATTCATTCATTCGTTCATTTGTTCAGTAGACAGACATTGGAAACACAGGCATTAATACAACACTCCAAAAAGAATTGTAAAGTAAACTTACCATGGTATTCAATAGCGCAATCAGATACTCACAGACTTTGATCACTTAATGCGCTTAATAGGTTGTTCTGGGGTGTACACTTAAGAAGAAAATGTACTTAGAAAGGAATCTGAAGGTAGCAAAATAATTAGATGGTTGGAAAGCAAAGAACTACACGATGAAGGGAATTATTTTGGCAGCTCAACAGAAAGCAACACGATAATCATTTTCTAGTGTATGAAAGGTTGTTATCCTGACCATGATGGCAGACCATTCTCCATTTCCAAATAAAATGAGACAAAAAGAAATATAACAAAACATGGAGGGTTTGGCTAAATGTATTCAATAGTCTGCTGGGCATGATTTTAAAATATGGCTTAATTTATGGAAAACAGATCATAGAATATCAAGAACGGTGGACTCTCTAACCACACAAGACTTTATAAATTGGTGGTTTACACATGATAAAGCTATGATTTTCTTGAAGTAAGGTCCATGTGAAGAGAAGAATGGGAAAAAATTGACATTAAAGTACCTGACATCTCCAAAATTCTATAGAATGAAGCATTTTAATATGCATTTAATATCCCCACCTAAAATTATTGTATTTATTCTTGCAGAAGGGCTAACCAATATTTCCATGACCACTAATATCTTGGCGGCCACAGCCCTGGCTCTCTTCTTTCTCTCTCATCTGCATGCAGTTGGAGCAGGTGTTATGTGAAGAGTCCCCTTCTCCAATCTTCCCTGAGGCAGGAACCCTAAAGCTTTGTAAATATAAATCATGGGGCCCAGATAAAACTAAGGAGATAAAGTGGGGAGGAAAAAAGAAAGGTCAGTAGTACATTTAGAAGGGGATTCCAGGGGTGACACTTGAGCAGGCTTTACATCTCTTTTTTATTTTATTTTATTTTATTTTTTTTGCGGTACGCGGGCCTCTCACTGTGTGGCCTCTCCTGTTGTGGAGCACAGGCTCCGGACGTGCAGGCTCAGTGGCCATGGCTCACGGGCCTAGCCGCTCCGCGGCATGTGGGATCCTCCCGGACCGGGGCACGAACCTGTGTCCCCTGCATCGGCAGGCGGACTC